>NW_007727404.1:181297-181850 GCF_000696425.1 Galeopterus variegatus
GGGCTAAGTGGTACCAGATCAGTAGCGCCCCTGGCTCCAAACAAAGGCAGACAGAAAACCTCACTAGACCACCTCTGTGGCCACCAGTTCGGAAAAACGCCTAGCCGATTTTTGGTTAGGAAAAGTGTGGTTGGAACGCTCCCGGGCTTACTTGAGCCTGCCAGAGAGCTGAATTTGGGCGGGCGCGGGAGTCAATCCACACTGGGGGGATTCAAAGAGGAACTGTGTGCTGCGGGCTCCTCCTCCGAGGAGCTCACGCTGAGAAACCCCCACTCAGTGCTACAAAGCCACCCAGAGCGACGGGTAGACTGCGTCCAGGAGAAACCTGAAAGTATTCCTGGGCGGGGCCGAGCTGAGCGGGCGCTTGAGGACACGCCTGATAGTCAGGGTTGCAGTAGACACACCCCAGCTCAGAGAGGGGAGGTGTCCGGTTACAGAGGTGGAGGCTCAGCAGGAAAAAAAACACACCTTGCGGGCCACCCGGTAAGATCCAACAGCCCCACCTAGTGTGCAGACTCGGCAGAAAACACACAACCTGTGGGGTCAACACAGC
>NW_007727404.1:182850-183372 GCF_000696425.1 Galeopterus variegatus
TCCGGAGAGGCCCAAGACTCGAGGCAACCACAAACACAAGTCACTAGAGGCCAACTGAGCCAATAGGGTCAAACCTGGGCCTTGTGAAACCCCCTGCCAAAATGAATAAACATCAAAAAAAAGATACCAGAAATACAAGAAACCTAGAGAGTATACCACCAAAGGTTAATAAATCTCAAACCCCAGATCCTATAGAACAAGAAGCCCTTGAAATGAATGACAAGGAATTTCAAGTGATAATTCTAAAGAAATTGAATGAGATAAAAGAAAACTCAGCTAGACAGCACGATGAAAGGAAGAAAAGTATACAGGATGTGAAAGAGGAAAAGTACAAGGAAATCAACGTCCTAAAAAAAAATGTAGCGGAACTGGCCGAACTGAAGAAGTTATTCAGCGAAATAAAAAACACAATGGAGAGTTTAACCAGCAGGCGAACAGAAGTTGAAGAGAGAACCTCTGAACTTGAAGACGGGCTGTTTGAAATAACACAAGCAGACAAGAAAAAAAGTATCAAAGGCATTG
>NW_007727404.1:186136-219633 GCF_000696425.1 Galeopterus variegatus
CTCACTTATTGGTGGGAGCTAAAAATACACAAATAAATTCACTCACACACACACACACAAACTGGGGTGGGAAAGAAGATATAACAACCACAATTTTTTTGAAGTTGTTACAACAAGCAAACGGAAAGGACATTCTTGGGTGGGAGGGAGTAGAGGGAGGAGGGAGGGAGGTTTCGGTGATGGGTCATAATACTCAACCACATTGTATATTGACAAAAAAAAAAAAAAAATTCTGTTCCTCCTCCCACTTTCCTCTCTCAGTGAGTGCCTATCAGTCCATTTTCTTTTTCTTATAAGAGAATACCTGACACTGGGTAATTTATAAAGAAATAAAATTTTTCTTACAGTTTTGGAAGCTGCCAAGTCCACAGTCTAGGGGACGCATATAATGAGGACCTTCTCCTCCTGGGTGGGAACTCTCTACAGGGTTCTGTGGCAACCAGGGCATCACAAAGCAAGAATGGCAAGATCTCCTTAACCGGCTCACTTGCTCTTCTTATGAAGTGACAAGTGCCACTCCTGTGACAACCCACTAAACCATTAACCCATGACTCCATGAATGGATTAATCCATTCACAAGGGCATCGTCATCATGATCCAATCACCTCTTAAAGGCCCCACCTTTCAACACTGCCATAGTCTAATTTCCCACCATCTTAACACTGTTACAGTAGGGATCAAGCTTCAGTGAGTTTTGGAGGGACATTCAATCCACAACAGAGTGGTAGCACCATCCATCTAGTTCTGCCAGCCAAGGATGTAGAAATCATTCTGGACCTTTACATTAACTCTGCCTTTCTCCCCACCCCCAAACCCCCTACACACACGCACACACATGCGCGTGCACGCGCGCACACACACACACACACACCATTCCCAGTCCATCATCAAGTGCTGCTCATTTCACCTTCTAAACATCTGTTATAAACACCCACTTCTCTTATGTCTGTTGCTCTCACTCTAGTCCAGACTACCATCACCTGCCCTGGACCACTGCTCCAGCTTCCCACCCTCTCCTTATATCTGCCATATCCTCACCCAGCCCCTTCTATTTGGCATATTGCAGCCAGAGTATTCTTTCTGAAATGTAAACCACATCAGGTCACATCCCCACCCCACTGCCCCTTCCCACTTCTTAAAACATGTCAAAGGCTTCTTATCATTAATAAGATCAAGACCAAATCCTTAACATGGCCCCACACAGACTGACCCTTGCTGACAATCTCTCCAGACTCATGCCCAATTATTCTACATTTCTCTGTTGCAGCCTTATTTGCAGTTCTTCAAACATTCCATCATAAGACTCTTACAGGCACAGGGAATCCACCCAAAATATTCCTCCCCACTCCCAACCAACCAATAACTCCTATCCATCCTCCAAACCTCAGATCAAATGCTGTATCCTTATCAAAGCATTTCCTAAACCCCAAAACTTGGACATGCCCACTAGTTAGACACTTACATAGCATCTTGTACCTTCCCTCATGGCACTTATCAAGGCGTATAATTATACATGCATTTATAGGATTATTTGATTCTCTCTATCACTCAGTTGTAAGCTCCACGAGGGCAAAGACTGCATCCATGTTCACCTCTTCTGGATCCCTGATACCAAACGTAATTCCTGACACTTAATAGATGTTTAATAAGTAATTGTAGATGACAGAAAGAAAGAATAAAGGAAGGGGAAAAGGCAGGAGGAAAGAAACATAGTGGAGACTATTAATTTTCATCCTAATCTCAGGATTGGCTTGAGAACTTGGGTGAAGTTACCCAACCCAGCTGCTAAGAGCAGGAAAATATAAACTGGTTATGTGGAGGGCCAACAACAGGTCTGCTCCACTCTCCCTGAAAATCCATTTGCTTGGCCACCTTTGAGGCTGCCCTATATAAGCCAGAAGCTCTCTGCTGGGATTGCTTCCAGCATTTGTCCTACTTTTATCTGAGGTAAAATCAGAGAGCAGGTGGGATCTGAGACGTTAATAATTTGCATTGACGCAAAACTCTGATCACATTTATGTAAGCTTTATCTGTCCAACAAGGATACTACAAAGTACTTGGTCATGTTGGTGTTGTGTTGCTTTTCCCCAGTCAGCTATTCTGCACTCACATTTTCTGTGTTTCTGCATCATCAGATTCCTTATACGATGATTTCTCTACTGCCATAGAAGTTCTCCTTTCAGTATTACCTTTCCCCTCCCCTTATTTCCTATGCAGTCTGTTGTGAGCTAACCTCATCTAGCTTTACTCCTAACTCCCCCTGCTTTGCTTCCTAGTTTATACCACTTTCTCTGTGATGTTGGCCCCTGTTGCTGGGAGATGGTGGTAGTTTTAGATACACTGACTCTCGTACAGGGCATAACAAGCTGCTGGGTCTGCTGTGTCTGCACCATGTCACTCCTGCTTATGAGCTCAAAGGATTCCTATAACAGGTTAGTTACAGTCCAAAAGCCGAGATCCTGTGTTTACAACAGACAGAAAAGAATGTCCTAGTCACACTCTGGCATCAGCTGACCCTGAGCTTTCTCTCCTGCCCAGTTGAGAGGGCCAACTGAAAAGCTACTGCCAGCATGGCTAAGTAGCACAATATTTTAGATACTCAAAAAAGCCCATGCCACTGGCACAAAGGCAATCTTTCTGGGAAACAAAGAGCAGGAGGCTGCAATAAGGCTGGCAGCTAGCACTCATGGCCCTTTACTTCTCTACTGATTACAGAATGAATGAAGTTTAAAAGGAAAGAATGCATGCTGGAAAGTCTATTCGATTTACTCTTTAAAGTGAAAATGAAGCCTCTTCACGTTGAGCAGACATTGAGCACTGAACCCATAAGATTAGAGCAACTAGCTCTCCACACCCACCAATACAATTTACTACTTAATCCAAGCCTTTAAAGTGAAAATGAAGCCTCTTCACGTTGAGCAGACATTGAGCACTGACCCCATAAGATTAGAGCAACTAGCTCTCCACACCCACCAATACAATTTACTACTTAATCCAAGTAGATTACTAGGAATTAAGAGAACACCTTCAAACTGAACTCCCATTCCAGAAGCATTGGTTTGAATAGACAGAAATGGAAATCGTAGATGCAGCAGCTAAAAAGGGTAATGTTTCTCCTTTGTCAGAAATGTGGGTATCTTCATCAGAAAGAACATTGGGTGGGAGAACACTCAGGTATGATTTGGGTGGGGCCCCCACTCAGCATTGAAGGTGAAGTTCCCGGGAAAATATGTAGATTGAGTGAATGTTGCAACTCTACATCTGATCTGTAGTCTGGTCTTTGTTCCGTGGTTCCAAAAGGTAGGACTAGCACAAAAGGGCAGAGCTACATAAGGACAAATTTGGGTTCACTTTAAGCAAGTGCTAAAAAATGGCCCACTGTTGGCACCTTCTACTGGCAATGAGTTCTCTGTCAGTGGATGTCCAATTACTTCATACATGTGAGTGAGGAATCTCAAGGCTCTTGGTATGGGCTGAAATGCATATGTTGAAAATGCATATGTTGAAACCTTAATGTCCAATGTGATGATATTTGGACATGGGGCCTTTAGGAGGTTATTAGGTTTAGATGAGGTTATGAGAGTGGAGCCCCCATGATGGGATTAGGACCTTTACAAGAAGAGGAAGAGACCAGAGTTTCTATTCTCTACCATGTGAGGATAGAGCAAGAACGTAGCTGTCTGCAAGCCAGGAAGAGAGCCCTCACTAGAACTTGACCATGCTGGCACCTGATCTCAGACTCCCCAGCCCCCAAAACTGTGAGAAATAGATGTCTTGTTGTTTTAGCCACTTAGTCTATGGTATTTTATTACAGCAACCCGAACTAAGATAGCTCTTGAAGTCCAGGAAGGCTAGATAGGGTGCAAATATCTGGCATTTTTCCCCCAAAGGAAGTCCATACAGCCCCTAAATAGAATCATAAACACAAAGCCCATCAAATTATCCAAAAGAGTTATCAGTCCAAAGGGGAAAAAAAATACATTCTAAAGAGACACAGGAGAGAGAAACCTTGTTCAAAGACAAAGGGAAAGAAGCAAAAGCCAGTATTTAAAGTGAAGGATTAAAAGTAAAGCCTTGAGGGAGCTCCTGAGGTGACTTGCAGACAGACAGCCATTTTGCCATTAGGGCTTTTAGGGCCAAAGTTGGGGGCACGCCCAGGAGAATTCAGTCTAGACTGGACAACTTCTTGCTAGGGTATTATAGAAAGGATTCAAGCTTTGGATAAGTGATTGGACTACCTCAGACATTTTTGGCTGGGATTGCTAAACCTCCAGATTATATATCATATTTTGTATGTAGCCATGTACTTTTTTCTGGAGAGAGTTGACAGCTTTATCAGATTCTAAAAGTTTACACCATCCTGTTTTAGATAAACTTTAAAGCATCTTTAAATTCAATCTGCATGTGTAATAGAAAATATTTGGATATTTGGAAATGATTCACTTTTTTGTATTATGTAATTAAAGGATAAAAATGGTAAAATAATGTGATCTGGGTGGGGCCTCTCCTCAGTCCTGGAGGTGAAGCTCTTTCAGTGAGAGCATCACCTTCGCTGGTCATAACAATTGGTATAGAACAGGCAGGTGACCTAATCCAGTCTGGTCCTGGTGATTCTCAGGACATTTCTTGGGAACATTGGGACAAGGACCCTAACTTGTCTGCCCCAGACTTAAATCTCTGAGATGTGAGGTCCCAAAATAGAGCAAATTGGTATAGAACAGGCAGGTGACCTAATCCAGTCTGGTCCTGGTGATTCTCAGGACATTTCTTGGGAACATTGGGATAAGGACCCTAACTTGTCTGCCCCAGACTTAAATCTCTGAGATGTGAGGTCCCAAAATAGAGCCAACACTGGAGAAGCGTATCCAAGAAGTGCTGAACAGAAACCCAGTTCTTGGTGCTGTGGCTTCAGCCATGAATCAAGGCACACTCAAGGCTATATCACATATTATTTAAAAGTCAATAACTCCCTCTTTTAAACAACACAAGCCAGTTTGGGTTGGGTTTTCTGTCACTTGCAACCAAAAGAATTCTAACTAAAATAGTAATTGAAAATGCAACACTACAGTTTGACAGTTACCATTTAGAATCCCCATAAAATAAATCTCTATCAATTAATATGACTTCCCCTATGCATACCTAAATGTGCACCTTTCTTCACAGAGTCCTTTTATCTGCTTTCTCCTCCTTTATATCTTTGCTGCTTCTTCCTTCTCTTAAAGTACCTCCAAGGTAACACAAATTCCCTTGGGGACTCACATTTGCATTTAAAACATGCTCTGAAATGCAATCAGCTTTTGAAATCATTTCACAGAAACCTTAACAAGGCAAAGCAGGAAAAGGAATGTAAAATGTAATATGGCCACGGTTTTTGAACAGGCAGTATTAAGGCATAATGGGGAAACAAACCTCCTTCCAGTTTCATTTATCCTAAGAAGCTAAAATTGGTGTGAAAGGTAATGTCACCTTTTTCACAGAAATAAATTAATTTTTTCATGGGGAAAAAAATGGGCTTCAGACCTTGAGACCTAATCCTCTGTTTATAATTTGTAAAATTATAATTCGAATGGCAATTAGCAAGTGACCAAAAACAAAACCTTGATCCCAGAAGACTTGAAGGCTATTTATAACAGGAACAGAAATGAAGGCAGGCAAATTAACAACTCTTTGCCTGGTATGTTCAAAGAACCCATGGGTACTTCGTAAACCACTATATAGCACATTCCTTTCTGTAATTATTTACACTATACAATGTTATAGTGGTAAGCCAGACACATATAGTCACATCTAATTTGAAATTAGACAACTAATTAGTCAATCACTAAATTGTAAATTACTGAAATAGCAGCAAAGGAGGCTCACAACTAATATGTATAGAACTCTGCATATCATAAAAATAAAAGTAGGAAGAGGGATTATTTAATAAAGCAGTTTTAAACACCAAAAGAAATTTGGACAATCTTTCCAAGATGTCTTTAACCCAAATATAATAGTTTATAAGAAAGTAAGTATATGTAAACCTCTAAGTATCTAAGAACTTGCCTCAGTTGGAGGATATTCCCAGACTGACTTACGTACTGTGATTCTAGATGTAAATAAAAACATATCATTTGAATGGGTTCTTGAGTTTTCCTCAAGTTTATCTAGAGGTGCTTATTCAGGTGAAACAGAGTTTATTCACCCTAGTAAATTAAACTCAAACTTAGGCAGTTTTTAAATTTTCTTCAGTTCTAAAGGGTTTTTATTTTGTTTTGTTTTTGTGCTACACTTAATTGCAGAACTTTTGCCTCATAAAATTATCTCACTGTCCCTTTAAAAAGACCAGTTCAGAGGAATATTGGTCAGGCTCAATGGCTCAAAGCTCAAAGTTTTGGCAAATTATGGTATTGGATTTTGCAACATTCTCCCTTTCCCCACTTCCTACGAATTCTCAAGCATTCAAATTGTATTCAAACTATTTACTTTCAAAACTTTTTTATGACGGTTTTTGGATAACTGGACAGCCATACCTTCTTATAAGACCAGCATGTACACGGCCCTCTCAGAGACCATACTTTCATAGAGATGAATTGGGCTATCTTGTTCTTGCTTAATTGAAGGATCAGTGCCCATTGAGTCAGCTAAAGCCAAAAATGATGGCTGGAAGTAATCACTTCAAGTCTTTAAAAGATACTTAATTGTGGTCAGACTAAGTACAAAAGCTTGTGAAATATTAGACAAAAACATAAGCAACTTTTTAAAAAGGCTTACAAATTTACAGTTCATAAAAGAAACTCTACCATAACAAAACTAACCACTTGAAATTGGATACAGCAATGGAAATAGGATATCAGGAAAAGGCAATGTAAAAGCATTTCCAAAAATCTGTAAACACTTAAAGCACAAAAATATGCTAATATACAAAAATAATACTTTATAAATAAGCTTTCATACCTAAAGTGAAATGGGAATACAATGAAAAAGAAATGTGAAGTCTAAAACACAGTTCAAATAAAATTATGTATTTTTAAATGCATGTGTTCCTTGAATAATTTGTTCCATGTAATAATACTCATAAGTGAAACTCTCTTTGCTGGATAATAGTAATAGCTAATTAAAGCTACCAATTCACACAGCTGGAGCATGAATTATTAGTGAGCTTAAGGACTGGTAATAAGATAGCATAAGAGACAGCTTAGGACTGTAAAATATCATGGAAATAAGAGAATCAAGGGAGAGAAAACCAGCTCTCTCGAGGAAGAAAAATAAAGTAGTGTCTACAATTGCATTTCAAATATTCATAAAGCAAGAGCACTAGAGACTAACAACCAATAACATAATATTTTATTAATGAATAATATTATTATTAATTCTGTTGATGGAGTTAACTGCTAGACAGAGTAATTGTTCTACCAAGAGGCACTAGAGACTAACAACCAATAACATAATATTTTATTAATGAATTATATTATTATTAATTCTGTTGATGGAGTTAACTGCTAGACAGAGTAATTGTTCTACCAAGAGCACAACAGATATAGGGTGGGGTTTTTTTAATTGGTATGGACACATACTCATTAAAAATGCATGTTTGAAGAACTAATTTTGAAAGCGCTACATACAAGAGTAAGCAGCAAGTGAACCAAAAATATTAAGGCTGGCTCTGAGCAATTGCTTTACCCCAAAATTCCCATCTGGAACATCCTTTAGAACACCAGAAATCCCCAAAAGAAATCTACCATTTGTAGCACAGAAAGGTACATGCATA
The DNA here is from genome assembly GCF_000696425.1 of Galeopterus variegatus. Taxonomy (NCBI): domain Eukaryota; kingdom Metazoa; phylum Chordata; class Mammalia; order Dermoptera; family Cynocephalidae; genus Galeopterus; species Galeopterus variegatus. The sequence goes on from NW_007727404.1 coordinate 193,884, forward strand.
CACCAAGCAGAGCCAACAGTGTAGTAAAACAGAACAATTTGGAATCAACAGGCCGAAAACAGCTGTCTTTCATCACTGCTCAACTTCCAGAAAGTTCTCATTTGTATGGATTTGTCAGCAGTTCCCATTCATCAACTCAGCGGTGCAGAAAAAGCCAAATTTATCATCCAGGTTGTGATATCTATTCTGTTTCCAAGTGTTCAACCACAGTGTGTTTCTGTGGCTCTCAGCTGAAAAAATTTAAATGAGAAAATTGGGACAGTTAACTATAGTTAGACACTGCTAACAGGTAATTCATAAAGGTACAGAAGAGGATCAAAACAAAGTCTAATCCTGTTGCATTTCCACACTGCAATTCAGTCAGCCAGTCTTCTTGAAGAATCTTTTGAAATCTTTAGCTCAAAAAGTTGCTACACATCATAACCCTGTCTTTACCCTCTCCCCTTCTAAGGAATGTGACTTTTCCTTTCATGTATATGTTTTTAACTGCTCTAATTAGTGAAGGTCTTTGAGTTCCATAGTCTAAGGAATTAAAAAACTCCTTGAAAACCAAAACAATTATTATCTGCCCATACAGAAGCAACACTATTTAATGTGATTGTAAATCAGTTAACGTTTAATTAGTGCTTACTAAGTGTCAGATACTGTGATAACAGGAGACATAATAAATGAGAGCACAGAAAGCTCTAATTACAGATAATTCCAAAACTTTATTTTAGCTGAAGCTGCAGCCTAATCACCAATAAATTTTCTTTCCCAGACCCATCAGTGTTGGTGGGAGTTCTTTTCGTGTTCCCTACATCTCCCGCTTGTGATGCAGGATCTCATCAGCTGCGGCATAACTGAAAGTAAGACAAAGAAGGAAGCAAAGCCACAAGATTCCACAGATCAGCACCCACCATCTCTCCCTGGGAACATTTTGTCTTGAACTTTATCCACTGGTGATAAATAATTGTAATTGAGAAAGCCAAGCAGGCCTGAAGCAAAACTCTCCAGGTTTATTTACAGAACCCTATCCTATACCCTTCTCCTTTCGGTATTTGTTTTTATCCACAGCAGTGGTTGATTCTATCCCAGCACACAGTACAACATCTGGCTCAGAGGATGTGCTCAACAAATATTGGTTGCAGCAACTAATTGATTAATTAATTGGTTGATCATATTTCTAGATTCCTTGGCCACCATCAGCCAAGTTCTACCCCACCAATGTAATGTGGCTCCCATCCTTGAGAGCCTTATCACAGTTGGTCATCCTGAGAAAATAATCTCAGATTCAATCAAAATGTTCACAGCAGGGAGTAGGCACTCAAATTTGAATATTCCAATATAGATAAATCACATCAACAACTGCTTATCTGGGAGCTCCATGAATACAATGAATCCCCAGGGTTAATATTTCAGACATTATCAAAAGCTGAGGCCAGGGGAATCCCTTAGGCCATACAACATCTGCCCCTAATCAACATGGCCATGCTTAGAGCCAAGTCCTGTGACCTCTGCTGGAGACAGAGAAAAGGAGAAATGGTTCCCTTCCCTGTCAGCTGATCTTCATTTCTGTATATTTTTTGTTATGCTCCTCACCAAATGAATATGAAATAAATCATGCCAAAAAATATAGCATGAGGCCAACTCAAGAACAGTGAAAATAGTCACTTTTATTTAACACATATGCTGTTTACACAGAGGTGCACTTCCAGATTGGCTCCACAGACTATGGACATCTTACTAGCTGAGGCCTTGGACAAGTAGCTTAACCACTCTGTGGCTCTGTTTTCTTATCTTTTAGGAGACAATAAAACACCTTCCTCATAGAGTTGTCATGAGGAAGAACAGTGCTTGGCATAAAATGAACACTTGATAAGCAACAACTTCTATAATTTTTTTTTTTTTTTTTTTTTTTTGTCTTTTGTCTTTTTTCCGTGTCCGGCAACGGATCGCAACCCTCAGTGTTGCCCCCGTACTGGACCGGGGACCGGCAACGGGATTGCAACCCTGGTGCTGCTCCCGCGCCTCGCTCAGCCAGTGAGCGGGAACCGGTCTGTATGTGGGATCCAAACCCTCGGGCGGGAGCGCCGCCGCGCTTCCCAAGCGGCGCACTATCCAGTGCACCACCGGGCCGGCCCAACAACTTCTATAATTTAAACTCAAGAAAACTAGGCAGTAATCAGGCAGGCTATTGACCATTTCGTTTCTTACAACATAATCACAAACCTGGGATTGAAGACAGGCACTGGACTTTCAAACACAAGAACAGAGACTTGATTGTTGGGGCCTCACATTAAAACAATAACAGAAACATTCACATTTTAGAACTGCTCAAATATTTTAAGTTAGCATAATGAGTTATTGGAGGTATAAATTTAGGTATCGACCAACAAATAGTAGTTTTAAGAAACAGTGGTCCTCCCAGCACGCCTAAAATATATTGTAGAGTAAGTCAATCTCTCTAACCAGAGATGATAATTAAAATCCTAAAATGCTTCCCTACAAATTGGTAAACAGCCTCTGCCTCACGCACTTACCCAGCAATACTATCCATGCCCCAAGCCCCTCTCCAAGAGCTCTCCAGATAACCCCATAATTCAGCATCAAGGGCTAACAACTACACAGGCTCAGGGGCCTTCAAGACCTTACTCCAGTTCTATAGCCAGTGTAACATACCAGTGTACACCACCTGTTATGGGTTGAATCAGATTCCCCCCAAAAATATATCAAACCCTTAACCCCAGTACCTCAGAATATGACTTTATTGGGAAATAGGGTTTCTACAGAGATAATTATGTTAAAATGAGGTTTTTAGGGTAAGCCCAAATCTAATAAGACTGGTGACCCTATGAAAAGGGGAAATTTGGACACAGAGTATGCACACAGGGAGAACACCATGAGAAGATGAAAGTGGAGATCGGGATGATAAATATACAAGCCGAGGAACACCAAAGATCACCAGGAAACCACCAGAAGCCAGGAGAGAGGCATGGAATAGATTCTCACTCAAAGGCCTCAGAAGGAACCTAACCTGCTGACACCTTGATCTTGAATTTCAAACCTCCAGAACTTTAAGACAATAAATTTCCATTATTTAAGGCACTTGATGTGTGGTACTTTATTAATAGCAAACTAAGACACCACTTCTGGCTGGTATATTTTCCATGACGTGCTGTCTACTTCCTGGCCTTTTTATAAAACTTAAGCACAGTTTCCTCAGATTTTGAGAAGATAAAAGCAAGACCATTCTTCAGCCCTCTGAGTACATTCTCACAACCCAGTCAGGAGTCCAGAGCTTTTAAAAACTAGGGGAGATTTGAGAACCAAAGGTTAAAAAAAAAAAAAGCTGGATAACCATGACCTCTCAAAGCCTGGAACAGGTCAGATTTTCACATATTTGAATGAAGACAGGTTTTACTATCAAGGATTACTTGCAGCCTCACCTGATCTTTAACCCTGGTCAAGAACGTATGTGAAAGACATGAGCAATTTGCCTGGGAAACCCAGAAAACCGGATAAGGACAAAATAAAGATTCCTACGGATTTGTTTTACCAAGCATGTCTGGAAAAAATAAGAACAATGCCTGCTTCTAGAATTCAAATAATGTTCACATTCTTCATTTTAAAACCTCCCAATGTACAGGAAGAACACCTGCAGTAGAGAACTCAGGATATCATGAATTGATCTGATATACATGTCCCTGAGTTTCCCCCATTTTTATAGGCAAAGAAAAGAAAACCAGAGACCCATTATCAATCACGGAAGGGACTGAAACTAGTCTCTAATTAGATTTCCCACCAAACCACTCAATCCATTCAATCATCATTAAATACCAATTATGTGCTAAGGATACAGAGTCTGAGAGTAGTAAGGAGGGATGAGGAGTGGGGATACAAACCTCTAAAGAATTAAAGTAGAGAGAATTAGTATGGTGAGAACACTTGCAGTAGCAGCAGAAGGGAGTAAAAGACATACAAAGGAGATGCCCTTTGAGCAGGACCTTTGAAAATAAGTCACTGTGCAGTGAGTGAGCATTGAGGCCATTTCAATCAGAACCTTAGGAGAAAATCTCCCCAGTGGGAAACATCTGGAGGAGGGAAGGCTGTGGCTTGAATGTCAGGAGTCTAGAGCTTTATTTGATAGGCAATGGAGAGCTACTAAAGGGTTTGGACAGGATATGACCACTTGTGTGTTTCAGAAAGCTTACCTAATGAACATGTTCAAAATAAACTAGAACTGGGAATAAGCTGGATGCAGGGATACTCATCACAAGGTTATTTCAGGAGTTCAGGAGAAATAAGAGATAGAAAATGATGAGTCATTTCAGAGGGGAACTGACAAATCTCGATGGCCAGTTAAACAAAGGAAAGGAGAGCAAGAGCAAAGATGACTCTGAAGCTCAAAGGTTAAGGAAAGATGGGGTGATGTTATTAACCGAAAATATAAACCCAGGGAGAGTTTGGAATACTGAGGGAGCATCTAGATTGTTTTTCATAGCTTCTTTCTGACACTAACAGGATCATAAAGTTGTGTGTGATGGACATAAAACTTTATGATAAAAAATAAAAATCCTATCCATTAATTCAAGGTAAAGAAAATAAACTTTTTCTTCAGGAATTCAGCACCTAAATACACACATTTCAAATACTTCCCTAGGGAGCATCTGTATTTAACCTAATTGTAGCACTGATAATTATTGTAACTTTGAAATGGGAGAAACTGCAAATATTTCTCCTTGTAAGATGAATTACTAAAGTTGTCAACAGACCAAAAACAAATAACTGATTTTAATAAGTCAGGATTTATATTTTAACACAAAGAAGTATAACATAACACCAAGCTAGGTTTACACCTGGGTATGGTTATGCATTCATTCAATCGATGGGAGGACACGGAGGAGATTCAAAGATGGAAGTTAGCCCCATTCTCAAGGAACCTCTGCTATTGTCTACCAGGAGTTTGAACAACATACAGGACATACATGGGTTTATGTCCAGTAGCACTTGTAAAAAGCATATCAAGGGCTCTGTAAGACTGGCATAGACAGAGACTTTGAAATCATTCACAGTATCCTCAAATCTTATCATTTTATGCACTATCCTTAGGCCATCTCTTCAGTGCAATCATTGTCTGGTGACTCCAAATACAGTCCTCTCTCCAGGGCTCCAGATCTTCTTCAGCTGGGTTCCACACTTTTCTGCTCAAACTCAACATGACCAAAACTGAAGTCAAATCTTTGTCAACACAAATCTGCTGGTACCTGCTTCCTCATTTTTTCTCTTGGTTAATGGGATCACAGTCTACTTGAGCTCCATAAATGTGAAGCTTGAGAGTCATTCAGGATGATTACTTCTAAACGCATCAATCAGTCTCCACATCTGTTTCTAGCCAAGTCTGCCTTCTCCCCTTCCATCTACATTGCTGCTGCCTTGTTTCTGGATCCCAGAATTCTTGCATGAACAGTTGCAATAGCCTTCTAATTTTTCTTCCTATCTCAAATGTCTACACTTCCAACAGAATGATCTTTCTAAAGCTAAAATCTCTAAAGTACCACTCTGTACTTTGACTAAATATATATCCATAACTTCTCCTTGCCTCCAGGATGAATTGAAACACTTTATGTGGTAAGAAAAATAATGGCCCTTCAAAGATTTTCATGTCCAAGTCACCAGAACTAGAAATGCATTCATGAGCCAAAGGATGCAGACAGCCTCTAGAAGCTAAAAAAGGCGCAAAACAGATTCTCCCCTACATCCTCCAAAAGGAATGCAGTTCTGACTATATCTTAATCTTAGCCCCATAAGACCCGTTTCGGACATTTGACCTCCAGAAGTGTAGGATAATACACTTGTGTTGTTTTAAGCCACCAAGTCTATACGATAATTTGTTACAAAAGCAAGAAGAAATTCATACATCTTTGTATGGCATATAAAGCATTCACAAACTGGGCCCTACCTATCAGTCAAGCCATACCTCCCAAGATTCCACCTCTTCAGCCAAACCATATATTTATTTTCTTATGTTTCTATGTCTTTATCCATTCAGGTCTTCCTACCTTCTCTACTCATCCTTCAAGATTCCACTAAAGCATCATCTCTTTAGAAAAACCTTCCTGGTCTTTGAGATGGAGTCACATGTCCTTATACACTGTGCCCTTCTAGTCTCCTGTGCTTAACTCTACTTGGTAATTACCACAATCTATTGTGTTGGCCACTCTGTCTGCATCTTCTCTGGTAGACCATGAGCTACTTGAAAGCAGACACTCTGTGTTAATTCATCTCTGCATCTCCAGGACCTAACACAATGCCTAACTCATAAAGGTACATTGAAAACAATTAATGGTAAGAAGAAAATAAGACAGTAGACCAAAGGGAAGCCAGATTAAAAGAAGAGGGTTTCAGGATGATGAGAAAACTTTAATTTATTGCAGACAAATGGCAAGGGAGCCACTGGAGAAAGAGAGATTAAATATGCAAATTAAAAAAAGGGAGAGAAATCTATTTTACTACCCTGAAAGTAGCCCAAATAAATGAGATCATTGGCAAAAATGGAGTAACTATCCTCAACAAAAAGGAAAGATTTTTTTCCTCTGAGTAAGAAAAAAGCAAAGGACTAGTACACAGATATTAAGTTACTTTAAAAATTAATATACAGATAAGAAAAGGAAAAATGTGTCATTTCACAGGGTTAAGGACTTAAATTTATTTTAAGACATTATGTTTATATAGTTCCCCTATATTATTTTTCTCCAATATCTCTCAGCATAATTTTGACAATATGTCGAATAGCTACTATCTCTTGGGAATTTTTTAGGACATCAGATTTTTCCAACTCAGGAAGACATCTGAGTATTCTCAGGAGCTTTCCTCCACAAAAGAAAAATATCAGCTTGTTTCTAACCAATTCAAATTCTGCTAACACAGCTCAAAACAAATCTCTGCCAGGCCAAAGTCAAAACCAGAGTTCCTGTCCTTGATCTCCAGGCCACAGTACCTCAACTACATTCTCTTAAATGTATTTTTCAGAATCAAAACACACAGAAGTTTAGTAGAAGATCCCATCCCTACTTAAGTCAGTGCTAATCAGAAGACATCGAAATGCTGCACAAATAAAGGAATATTGAGAAGCCTGCGCATTGCGACCTGCCTCAAAGAACAGCCATGTAAGGGCACACCACTGACACTGTGCTCACCCACTCATTTGGGGGGTCAAAAAAGCCTCCAACATGGACAGATTTTCATGGCAAGACGACCTTACGGAAAAGTGTGCTCCAAGTAGACAACACAGCTCACCTGGCAAGAAGCATACTGGGAAAGCTCTGGTTGAAGAATTACTTGATTCAATATTTCAAAGAGAGCTGTTCTCCCCTGTTACAAACATGCTATCAAAGCAGCGCTGCCTTTAGCTGAAAATGCTGCTGAGTCAGTAGCCATGCATTTTTTTTCTGTTTTTTTATCCCCAACCACTTTCTTAAAAAGGTTTGTTTTTAGAAAAAGGGGTCAGACTCTTCAAACATAATAATAATAATAATAATAATAAAAGCATGGTCAGGCTCCAGGCACTCAGGCACTGGACTACGATGCTGAGATTCTCAATCAGAGCTTCCATTTCCCATACAACACGGGTCCAAGCATGTGGTCTTGTCCCTTTAGGCCTAACTCATTATCATCTCACTTTTTACCTAGTTTCCAGTGCCCTATACAGCTGGCTGCCTCCATAGTTGGCATGCCTATCTATAATGTTCACTCCATTTCAGGGAGGTTTTATGCCATTTCTAGGCCTTTCTTTAAGAGATTATCCCACCTAATTCAATAAATTAAATAAAATTAAACAAAAAATACCACACCTCATTCATTACATCATTCATTTATTCAATTAATATCCTTGAAGCTCCTTCTATATACAAGCACTGGCCTTCCTAGAAAGGAAGACAAAGGCATAAGGAACTCAACACTACTGCTCACTGGGGCCCAGGATATGCTGGCTCTTCAGATGTCATTCAGTAAAGATTGTTTCCTAAGTAGTTGTTCTGTTCCCAGCCTCACAGGGTTACAGAGGACTTACATGACATGGTTCCGACTCTCACAGTTTACACAGCAGTCAGCAAATCAAAACACATGCACATCACATAAGTAGAGATAAAGGAAGAATCAAAGTAAAAGCTTCTTTCAAGACAGATAAGGGTTAACAAAAGAGGAAGGGGTACTTCAACGTGGACTCAATCAGACAAGGTTTAGGAAGCCCAGAAGAGCTGTCATTTGAGCTGAGTGTACTTTCTAGTGGAGATAGGTTTGGGATCACATTACAGGAAAAGGAAACACAAAGACGGTGCTCGAGTTGAAAATTTGCACAGCATTTTGAAGGTTGCCCAGAATATTTCCCAGTTTAATCAAAGAAACTACTAAAGATAATCCCCTCAAACTAAGAAAGTGCAGGAAATATCCTGGGCATGGTGGGGATTGGGAAGGGCTAGGGGGATTATACGAAAAACTATTCATGGGGCAGTACTGCCTTCCCTTAAAAGGTGGAAATACTAACATTATCAATTCTCACCTCATTCCATTAGCTAAAAAACAGAAGTGCTTTTGGGCTACTAATCTACTACCCTTCTCTTACAAACTATCATAAAGAGAGAACATTCTCCTCCTCATGAAAAAAAAAAATGCTTTTTATTGGTATTTACAAGTTACATTTTATGTGGAAATGACAATACAAATAAGATACTACGGCTTGTATTGGATTGGGCCAGTAAGAGACACCAGAGATCAACAAATGCACAGAACATCAAAACTCAGATTGTTCAAGCTTCATTTTCATGATTTCATAAAACCTATCATCTCTAGGAATATTACATAATCCTCATAATTCACAGAATAAAAGCATCCTTGTCAGAGTCTAGGGGATGTCATACTTACAGCAATATTACTGCTACATTTTCAGTAATGTGTGTCACATTTCTATTTCCAACATCAAGAAATATTTGGAAAAAAAATCAAGCATGAACATCACAACAAAGATAAAAGGAAAGTAGGATTTATAATATTAAAATGCTATCTCATCCACTGAAAGAATTTCTAGCCTCAAATCACAGCACTTTCCGAACCCAACAAAAATCAAAGGGGATGAGAGAACACTGAAGATAAACTCAATGGCTCTAACATTCTAACAAAACAAGAACTACCGTCCTTAGAACTTTTTTCCCCCATGTAGATAATTTCAGTGGACTTTTATTAATCTCCTAAACCAATTGTGGTTAATCTGGAAATAGTGAGTGAGAAATCTTCAAGGAAGATATTACAGAAAAGCAAAAACAAACTCATTTTGACAGTGATCTGTTGGAAAAGCCAAATTACGTTATTCAAGTGTTGAATTCAAAATACTAAAAACAAATCTGTACCACTGCAACATAGAAAGTTTGGCATTTTTCTTTGTTCAATAGAGAGGGGGCTTGGCAAGACTTGCAATGTTTTTTTTTTTTAAACTGCATTTTTTAGCTAAAAGAGCTTTGTATGTAGAAGATGCTCAAAAAACTATTAAAGTTTGACTGTGAAAATTTTGAATTTAAAAAACTGATTTATCAGATTAGACCTGCCTATACAATAAAAACAGGTCTTTTAATTTTTTCCAGCTTTATTGAGATATGATTGACAAATTAAAATGGTATATATTTAGGAGGTACAACATTATGTTTTGATATATGTATACATTGTGAAATGATTACCACAATAAAACTGATTAACATATCCATCCCTTCACAGTTACCATTCTTTTGTGCATGATAAAATGGAATTATTTTCCTCCATCCTCTCCATCCTCTCTTCCTCACCACCACCCACCCCCACTTCCAACCAAGTCTGCCAGGCAATCATCTTCCACTCAGTAAAAAGGAACAACGCCTTCTTATGTGATTACTTGCTGTTGCTTTTCCTCTATAAACAAACACAAAATTTCAAAAAATGGTAGTGTTTGGCCTAGATTATTTTTTATGTTCTTCCACTTGGCAGAAACCTATGAAAAGCAGATGGAGAGATAGTGGTGGCTAAAAACAAAAAACACACAATTATAGTCTTTTTATAAAAACAACAGTTCTGCATGCAAATATTTAATGTCTTGGTAGACACAATGAATATTCAATAGGCATAGTCAAGAAAAAGACAAATTTGATATAGAAGAATATCAAATGATATCTGTTACCAAACAAGCTATATTTTGAATACCTGAAAATTCCCCAGCTTCTGCGTAAAACATTTTTGGAAAATGAAACTCATCAAGTATTTTCAGGTTACACTCACACTTATATTCTTCCTTGATGGATCTAAAAGATGGAAATAGGGCTGTTAGAGTTCCCAGTCTGTCTAGAAAAAGCAGTAAATATCTACTAATTTTTGGTATTTTTTTCCAGTGAGGTACTGTTATACTGAGACCCTCTTACAAAGTTTAATCTTCCTAAAAACTGTTGAGAATAGTAATTACTTCCCACAGTGTTTACCGAAGGCTCATCTCAAGTCCCAAAATTTAGAATATATCATTTAAGAAAAGTTTTTCATCAAGAGCCTAGCTCATCATCATTACTACTATTATTATTTAAATGAAGCAAAGATAGTAAAACAACAACAAAAGAATGAGGATGCAAAAAACACAAAAATTACATTTAATATAAAATAATATTTGGGAGCAATATATATTACTTAAAAAATGCTGACCAAGGTAATAAAATATCTAAAAAGTTAAGCATAGTTGCTTATCTCAGTATAACTTCTGCACTTCATGCTGATTGAATGTGTTATTTCTTTGTCAGCAGGAGATTTTCTAATAAACTATATCATTTAAAGAAGACAGCACTAGAATCATTTCAACTCACGGTATTGAGAACCTTTAGACCACTCCATAATAAGTAAATCTTCTTCAACTTTCTTAATTGCTAATAGATTTTAAAAGAAAAAAAGAAAAAGAAAAAAACATGAAATTTGAAACACACACACACACACACAGAGGAACATTTATTCATACAGTCGTGAACTGTGAAGGGTCTGAGGTTTTAACCTGCTTGCAAGCTAACAAGTTACAGCTTCATGCATGCTGGCAGAAGGGACAAGACTCCTACATCTGAGACAAAGGACTTTATTGTTCACAGCATAGCAAGCATGAGCTTCCCATTCACGTGGGCTCCCTCTGCCCCCCAAGGCCCATTGGTAAAGTCACACAGACTAGGTGGAGGCTGAGCACACGATGGGTTTGCACCACAGTCAAGGAACACCAAATTAAGGAAACCTAATCTTTTAGAGTGGGCAGCAAACAAACCTGCCAACATTTGCCCCGGAGAGAAATGTTATCGTTATTTGACTAGATAGTTAAAAAAAAAAAAAAAAATACCTGCCTTGCTCCAGAAGACATAAGAATCTATCCCTATCTTCCATGGCTGTTCACTATACAAATATCCTTGAAAGGATCATCTGTAAAAAAAAGCTGTCAGTGATTTTGCTCACAAGAGTACAGAAATAAGAGATCCATGGTGAATTGTCTCCCAATACAGTAATATTACTTGTAACATACATATGTATTGTTTGTGATCTGTAAGTTCCATTCTATTTGGAAAGTCTCCTATCTCTTTAAATATTCTATTTTAACAGGACTTCAAGGCCTTATCTCTCTATCATGAGAACATTTTCATTCTCCCAGGGTCCAGCCTTTCTTAATAATTCTGAGAACCCTAGGGGCCTAATCAATACCAAGGCCAGTTCTGATTGCTCTTATATTTTCCTTAGATCTGGAACTCAAATCCACTCCATTAATGCTGGATGATTTTATGCTCTCTTCTAGATGCTAGGTGCTACACATTACCCAGTGTGTTAGTTTTCTATTGCAGCCATAACAAATTACTTCAAATTTAGCAGCTTAAACCAATACTCATTTGTCACTTCACAGTTTCCATGAATCAAAAGTCTAGGTACTAAATAGCTCAATTGGGTTCTCTGGGTCTCACAAGGACAAAACTAAGGCGTCAGCAGGGCCTGTGCCTTACTAGATGTTCTGGGGAAAATTCCACTTCCGAGTTCATTGAAGATGTTGGCAGAACTCAGCTCCTCTTTGTGCTTTCCACACGGCACTTGCATCTCAAGCCAGCAGTGGCATGACAAGTCCTTCTCATACATCAAATCTGTCTGACTTCCTCTTCTCTGATCTCTGTTTCTAAGGGTTAATTTAATTACACTGGACCCACTCAGATAATTCAGGATAATCTTTCTATTTTAAAGTCAATGGATTAGTAAACTTAATTAAATCTGCAAAGTCTCTTTTGCCACGTAAGATAACACACTCATAGTTCTGGGCATTAGGGTGTGGGATCTCGGGGGTTGTAAATGTCTACCACACCCTGCTCTACAAAGTGGATCCTTGACCAGGACCCACTTAACATCACCTGGGAACTTGTTAGAAATGTAGTATCTCAGGATTCACCCTACATCCAGTGAATCAAAACCTGCATTTTAACAAGATCCTCAGATTACTCATAAACTCATTAAAGTCTAAGAAGCACTGGACATCTATAAGTCTACAACACATGCCAGATGCTATTGCTACCACTCAACAAGTTAGAGAAAGTCAAAATTTGGATAGTCAGAAAAGTTCCCTCCATTTCTCCCTGCTAATGCCAATTATACTAGAGTTTCCACTTGACAAAACCTAGAAAGCCAAAGAGTTCAGCTGAAGCTAAGATTTTTGCATTGGTCGTTGCCACCTGCTGCTGGTCTAGATCTTGTCCAGGTAGCAAGGGTCCCTCAGGCTGCAGAAAGAGGCCACTTGTTCCTGGTGTTATAATCTTTTATTGTAAATACACACATCCAGTGCCCTCAGGGCATGCTCACAGTAGGGTAGATTGGTAAGAAAAAAGCCTCACCTTCTTAGCCTCATATTATACCTGAAACCATTCATCCTTCTCAGCCCCCAAGGACCTGGTAGCAATCTCAGGTCACTAGTCCAGAACTGCCTTTACATTCTAGTGACTTTTTTCCTTAGGAGCTGGTACCTTCTTGCAGCTGACCTTAGTTGGGGCTACTTTCATTTATCAAAGATATTTAATCATTTGAATATCAAAAGGGATATCCTTAGTCCCTGTAATGATTGATTTGGGGTATCAACTTGACTGAATTAAGGGATTTCCAGATAGCTGGTAAGGCATTATTTATTCTCAGTCATTGCATTAATTATTCTCAGTGCTTTGGTGGGTACTAAATCTGTACCTTTCTGCTGAAAAGGAAACCAAGATGGTTTAGCATTTGATTAGAAAGATTGTACTGCCCCAGGTGTGTCTGTGAGGGTGTTTCTGGAGATTGGCACGCGAGTCAGTGGACTGAGGGGGGAAGACCCTCTCTCAGTGTCAATGGGCACTGTTCGATCAGCTGGGGGCCCAAATAGAACCAAAAGGTGGACGGGGGGTGAATTCCCATTCTTTCTCTCTTGTGTGTCAGGATGTTTTTCTTCTGCCCTCAGATGTCAGAATTCCAGGTCCTCCAGCTTTTGGACTCCAGCACTCACACCACTGGCTCTCTGGACTCTTGGGCTTTCAGCCTCTGTCTGAAAGTTATACCATTGGCTTCCTTGGTTATGAGGCCTCTGGACTTGTACTGAGCCAAGCTACTGGCTTCCCTGTTCCTCCAGCTTGCAGACAGCCCGTGGTAGGAATTCTCAGCCTCCATAATCACATGAGCCAATTCCCCTAATAAATCCCTTCTCATATATCTCACTCTATGTATATATACTATCAGTTCTTTCTCTCTGGAGAACCCTGACTAAAACAGTCCTTATGCAATTCTGCAAGACTAGATCTGATTCCACTGAATCCAGGACGCTTTCATTGCATGTAATATCATATTACTCACTATTAAACAGTGGCCACAAATACTACATTAGAGTTTAGAATCCAGGCCCCATGGAATAAAAATAACTTTGTTAATTAATAATATTATGTTGTTACTCACTCTTTAAAATACAGAGAGGTAGAACTTGTGTTTAAATGAAGACAATACCCAAAGGAATGGAAATCATCATGTCAAAGGAATACCTGCACTCCCATGTTTATTGCAGTTCTACTTACAATAGCCAAGAGTTGTAATCAACCTAAATGCCCATCAACAGATGACTGGATAAGGAAAATGTGATATATATACTCAATGGAATACTACTCTGCCATAAAAAAGAATGAAATTCTGCCATTCACAGGAACATGGATGAACTTAGAGAAAATTATGTTAAGTGAAATAAGCCAGGTACAGAAAGAGAAATAGCACATGTCCTCACTCATAAGTTGGAGCTAAAAGAAAGGAAGGAAGGAAGGAAGGAAGGAAGGAAGGAAGGAAGGAAGGAAGGAAGGAATACAATAATATATTGAATTTAAAAAAAGAGAGAGAGAACAGAAATGTGGTTATTAGAAGTAAGAAAAGGCGGGGAGGAGGGTTAGCAAGAAATTAGTGAAGGGTCACAGAGCTTGAGTATGTTTTGTAAACATGAGCATACTAATTATACTGATTTTATCACCACATATTGTACACATGTATTGATATTCAATTCTGTAACCCACAAATATATATAATCAATTCTTTCAATAAAAAACTGTCAAAAAATAAAGACAATGAATGACACCATTAATTTGGTTAGACTAAATTTTACAAAGCATTTCCAAATCATTTCTAATGTGACCCTTAGCTATATAAATAAGCAAATATATTATTACTCCACTGTATGGATTATAAAACTGAGACAAATAAATTGGCTTATTTTCTTTGGTGAAGGCAACTAATTTATAACAGAAGCAGGGCCAGAACCAAGGGCTTATGACTCCCAGATTCACATCATGTAATTTATGATGAATTCTTTGGTAAAGAATGTACCTAATTTATGAATTCAGTTTGTTAAATTATAATTTCCTAAAGTGGGACATATTTTCCAAACTTCAAGCCAAAGCACAAGGGAAGGGGGAGCTATACTGGGAAAGAAAAAATATATTTAAGAAACAAATCAGCTAGTTACGCTTCCACACATCCTGAATGCTACACAAATTCATATATTTCCTTGAATAATATAAAATATTCTCTAGAGTACATGCATCTTCACAATGTTCTGTGGTTCAAAATATGTTGCAGTTAAAGAAAAACCCATTAGTCTGATACGTTTCTGCCACGAGACATGTAAAATTACATTGCTGATGTAGACATGAATTATAGAGAATACTTTTACTGGAAAGTCAGTGAAATACCATTAACCTTTTAGTGAAAAGTAGTTGATACAGACAAATAAAGCAAATTTTGAGCCTTTGTAGAGGAGATGCTGTCTTTACACACTCTTTGAGGTGAATGTGATTTATTAACTATTAAAGTACACTAGATGCTTTAGAAATAAACACTCTATAAAGATATTTCAAAATGTCTCCCAAGGAGTTCAAATTATATGTCAGACGTTTCCCTAGCTTTACCTAGCAATTACTCTTTGGAACGAGTGGAAAGCAAATACTTGTAACAATCTGTGAGGATGAAAAGAGAGATAAAGAAAATCAGTGGTTAGTATCAGAGATTTCTGCAAGTGAACGACCAGCCATTGAAAGTCATCCCATAGGATGTCGTCTGGGCAACCACATCTCATCCACATCCTGCTGCTTTTCTGTGAGAACAGAAACATTATCCTGTCTCTTTCTATCCTGATGACACTGTTTTACTTAGTTACGTGTGGATCAATTGGCAGGCAACACTTTTACTCACAATTTAATTCCATGTCTCTAAATTTGTGATAAATGTCACGAAAACAATAATTATGCCCTGTTATTTAAAATTGGCTTGTGTATTCATACAAAATGCTACTTCACAGTTGTGATGGACTATAGACGATTACCTGGACTATCTCCAGAAAAGTGAGGAAATATAACTACCTGTACCACCATTTATTTATTTTCCTCTTTTATATGTCCAGAGAGATGTTCTCTAGTTTCCTCAGCTAAATACCAGTTACCATTTGTTGACCAGATATAAGGTGATGCATAGTACTAGGCACACAATTGGGTGATTTACTTATATCAACTCCAGTTTATAACAATCCTGAAAATACAGGTATTTCCCATTTTACAGATGAGAAAGTTGAGGAACAAAAATTCAAGGTCATAGAGAAGGTAAATGGCAGATCATAATCCTAACCAGCACTATATGCTTCCAAATTCTTGCTATCCAACCAAAATCCTCCCTACATTTTCTTCATTCAATAAATATTCAGGGCTGGCTGGTTAGCTCAGTTAGTTGAAGTGCAGCCTTTTAACACCAAGGTCAGGGGTTCAGATCCCAGATTCCATACCAGCCAGCCACCAAAAATAAATAAATAAATAAATAAATGTTCATCTCTGAGTACCAGTTATAGGTACCATATTACTGTACTCTTGGAATTTTTTATCTGCCCCCCTTAGAGCTCCAAGTCACTTACTTCACCAGTTACGTTATCTTTCCTCACTTGTTATGCCAAATATTGTGACTGGACAAGCCATTTATTTATTTGTTTAACAAACATTTATCCCGTGTCTTCTGCATTTGGTCAACAATATGCAGAATCATTCATTCCATCCAGATTTAGGTAATTTTACTATAAACAAAACTAAACGGGGCTCTACAATTGCAATTTCAGAAAGAAAAAGAATCATCCAAGTGTACGTTAAGTTTATCTCAGAGCCTATTTGCTACAACAAACCTCCCCAAACACACAGACCTCCCTTCTCGCCTGCTCGTTAAAGAATAGAGTATGTGTCGTGTACTTTTCTCACAGTTTTGCCATTTTGTTCAGAGCCTCTCCTCCATATCTACAATGTATTCCTAAGGTATTGTCTTAATTCTATTCCTACAATACTTCTCCTTCCCATTCTTGGTAAAATAGATTCTAGAGAAGAGTCTAAATATAAAGGTAGCGTTCTAGCTTATGTTACTAACTCCTCATCACTACAGAGTTGATAATGATCATTTACCCTTTGCAGTATACTTGTCAAAGTCCCTTTTGAAGGGGTAACAACACTTGATCAAAGGTAAAAAGTTACATAACTGGTGCTGCACTGTAAAGCTCTTGACAAAAAAAGGTATGAATCAGGGACTAATAGGGACAGTGATGGAAAAGTGACTTGGCACTAAAGTGTAGAACTTTAATGATCAGGGAAGAGGGCTGGACTAATTTTTTTTTCCTACAAGAAAGTTTTTTGAGAAGCTTTGCTTTTTTAAAAAAGGAGGGAATTCTAGTAGTTATCCCTAGCAGGGGTTGCTCAGAGGGAGGAAGGAACACAGAGACCATTTAGAAAGCTATTGCAATAATCTTGGCAGTCAGTAATAAGGGCTGAAAGAAAGTGTGAAACTGTGGAGATGTCGATTCAAAGGAACAGAGAGATTACAGACATAACCTCAGATGTGTTAAGTTGGAGATACTTGTAAAAATGTTCAGCAAACACCTGGAAATGTTGTCCTGAGTTTAGAGAAAAGTCAGGGCTTTGCATACAAATCTTGGAGCTGTGGGTACAAATGAGAATGTTGAACAACAATTTAAAACAACTAGTTAAATTAGATCTCTTCATCAAGCAGGGAGATAGGGACCATGAGTACAACATTAAAGAACAAACCTTCTTGCAGGGTAAGAACAAAAGAAGCCAGAGAAGGAAAAGAAGCAGCCAAAGAAAAGTGAGACGGGCATAGTTGATATGGGTCTCTTATTCATACCAAGAGAAGATGTTGAGAAAGAATATCAACAGGAATAAATTTTTACAGCGCTCAAGGGCAATGAAGTTAAAAGAAATTATTTTGGAGTCAGTGCTAGAAGGTTACTTGGGGACTACTGAGAGAGTATTTTCAGTAAAATTGTGGGCGGGCTCAGCTCATAGGTAGGAAGGAGAGTAACCAAAATCCTGAATTTTCTGAAACTCTCCCAATTACACATTACATACCATGTGTTTTAATTTTCCTCTGGAAACTATAGTAACATAATAGGAAAGAGATGAAAACAATGGAGTTCAAGCTTTCAAGATGTTTGTCAATGAAAGGAGAGTGAGCAATAGTGTTTGTAACTAGAAGAATCAAGAGAAGGTGTTTGAGGAGTGGGCAGCCCTGAGCTCATCTGTGAACAGTAGGGACGTGAGTGGCTAGTGAAGTGAAGACGGAAGATGTGACAAACAAAACGGGAACTATTGATGGCAGCGAGTTTCAGAGGAAGGCAGAAAAAGCTGGGATCAATAGCACAGATGGATGGAAAAAGGGACGTGCTCCCTTTAAACAGTAGTGAGTGAAGAATGGATAAAGATGGAGACATTGTCAAGAAGAGGAATAAGTGAGAGTGGAGAATGATGCTACAGTACAAGGTCCCTAAAACACAAGCTCTGGGAGATCAGGATTATTTGATTATTGTTTGACTGGCTTTCAATAAGTATCAGCAGAATAAATTCTGTGCAGTTAGTGGTGCTACCTGGTACCTGGAGGAAGTGTGCTGATGTCCTACAGGTGAGGAATTGGCAGGGATGACATAAATGCTGAAAGAAGGAGACTTGAAAAAGTTCTGTGGTATGTGATATTGAGTCAGAATGAGATGGATAAAATAATTGCTGCTCGTAAGTGAGGGCCCGGCTGAGATCAGAGCAAAACTCTGTTCTTTACCTGTTTCAGCCCTTTACTCTAAACCCACTTTCTCAGTGCGGCCGTCCGGCCGTTCTGTCTAAAGCTGCAGCCCCTCTCCACCTGCCTGTAACTCCTACTCCTCTCCCTGCTTCTTTCTTGTCCTTAGTCCTTACCGCTCGGTCAGGCTGTAGATTTTACTCTGTTATGTTGTTTAGTATCTATCTCTTCCCACTGGAAAGTAAACTAGAGAAGGGACCTTTTTTTCTTTTTGTCTGTTTGCTCACTCCTCTCTCTAAAGTGCCTAAACCAAGGTATCTTGAATGAATGGCTGCCTGTGTATGAGATGTTCACACGGTTAAATGACTTTCTTCAACAGCAGCAAGTGATTGTCAAAAGAAGCAGAAGAAAAAATAGACAATGGAGGAGTTCCAGAGTGAATAGTGGCCGAAATTCCAGGGAAAGAGGTTCCAGAATGTTAACAACTAGTGAAAAGTGAGGTCATTGGCGTCAGAGGTGAAATGATGAAGCACAGTGTTATCACCATCGTGCCAATAGTAGATACAAATGCCAGGGGGTGGCAAGGTGGGGGAGCCAAGCTACAAGCTCCATGTGAAAGACAACACTGCCAGGCACATAGTTAAGTGATAAGCAATTGATAGCTGGTGTGTGTGTTTTTTTAAGTATATTTTTTCACATTGCTCTGATCCAGAGCCACTGAAGCTAAGGCAACATCATCACTCCTAAGTCCATATCACACGGCTATCTGTCAGGGGATGAGCCTAAACATGAGCAGGAAACCCTCATCTCCTCGCTGGTAGAAAAGTATCAAACACAGAAAGGCCATACGTTTCTACCTGGAGAATCTGGATTTGCCAGACTTGTCAAGATATAATTAAGTCACACCCATCTAACCTTTGCTGAGCCACACCGTCCTGGTCAATATCATCTTTCTTCCAAGGACTTATTAGCAGTCTTTTAAACAACTCCTCTCTCTTCAGCACCATGCTTCTTCCCTAAACACACACACACTTTCTGGCTCACTCATATTTACCCATGCTTTGAAATTATACGACTACACCTAGATTGGACTCACACCCTAATACATGCCTGACACATGCAAATAGTGATGGAACATGGCTGTGCCCTGTAATACCATGCCACTGCTGTCACATTCAGATAACAGGCAAACTGACTCCACGATTGCATTCTGCTCACTTAGCCTTTCTCCATATCATGTTTATGTTATAGAATTATTGGTCTATAATTAAAACCATACTCTTTTGCCCCTATAGAATAATCCCATTTTAGGAGGAGTGGAATAAAATCATTTTTCCAATTTGAAGATCATTTTAAGTATCAAGCTGATAATCCATCTGCATGTCAATTGGCTTCAAATATGGCACATATATCATTATCATCATCGTCCACTGAATTGTTAGCATGAATGAATAGGAGAGGTGCTACAGACAGGAAAGCTAAGTGTCAGCAGGGCTAAGTCATTTGCCCAAGGTCACATAACTTGGAAATGGTAAGACCCAGATTACTCTGATCCCAAAGCCATCATTACCACCCTGATTTCAGCGGTGTTTTCCATTTCTGATTCCTGAGAAAGAGATCATGGCATAACAAGCTCTCAGAAAGAGAGCTTTCCTACAAAAATCTAAGAGAAATCCTTTTCCAAGTTCATACACAATATCTAACATCATTTGAATATTCTGCATTTAAATCTTGAAATGTCTTATTTGTTAGTAAAAAAGAAAACATTTCTGCACCAAGTATTTCTGACTAGGAGTTAATCCCCTCTAAAAAAGGATTGTATTTTTGAAATATTTTTAAGAAAAAACATGAATTGGTCTTGAAGCTGTTTAATTTTGTCTTTGTACATATTTTCAAGCTGTGTGTGTATGTGTTTGAAAAGAAGCTATGGCATGGTTGTTAGAGGTTGTTCTCTTTCACACACACACACACACACACACACACACAAACACACAGAATCATGCTTCTTCATTCCCCAGATATGACAAATTTTGATCCACACAACTGGAACTAAATAGAAAAGGGAAGGACACCTTGATGTAGAAACTGCCTTCTATCTTATCAGAGAACTTTATCATAAAAATGTAGAACATGTCATCATCATTTATTAGCCATTGGTGACGTGCAGGATTCTGGGCATTGCAGGATGTTATAAAAATATAGGAATATAGTATTCTCCAAAAAAGAGAACAAAAGGAAAACAAATAAAAATATGTAGGAATAGATGTGTACACTTTCCTCCATGCAATTTTTCTCTAATCTCCCAGGTAATAGTTTTATGAACTATTTCTTGGTGGTAGATTCCTCACTATAGTAGTTATCCATTGCTGCGTAACAAACTACCCTCAAACTAAGTGGCTTAAAACAACAAACATTTATTACCTCAGTTTTGTGGGTCAGGAATTCAGAAGTGCCTTAGCTGGATCTCTCATGAGGTTGCAGACAAGATGCTAGTGGGGACCGCTGATGGCTTCACTGGAGCTGGAGGATCCACTTAATAAGCTTACTCATGTGTTTGTTGGAAGAAGCCTGAGTTCTTTGCCAGCAATTGGCCAGAGGCCTCAGTTCCTTGCCACCTGGGCCTCTCCGCAGGACTTCTTGAGTATCCTCAGGACATGATGATTGGCTTCCCCCAGGGTGAGGAAACAGAGAGTAAGTGAACCAGAGAGAGAATAAGGGGGAAAAAAACACAATGTCTTTTACAGCTCATACTCAAAGGGAAGGGAAATTAGCCCCCACATTTTGAAGAGAGGCATGTCAAAGAATTTGTGGGCAACTTTCTAAACCCATTTCCAAACACCCCCTAAACCCATTTCTCTGCCCCTCCCCCAGAGCCCTATGAATACTGGACTTTCAAAACCAGCAGTAACCACAATTATATGTAAATGCATTTATTTCAGTATCTACTATGTGTCAGGTACCACTCTACACACATAAGTAAATGAAGCCAGAAGAGTCCTTGCTCTTATAAAGGCAGTAGGAAGAGAGAGACAATAAATAGATAAATATGTAATATGATTGTGATACCTGCTATGTAAAAAAATAAAATAACATAACAAAACAGGCAAAACACTGAGAAAGCTCTGAGCACTTAAATAGGTGAAAATACTGTGTATCAGCATATCATGTATTACGTGGGTATGCTGCTTCTCCACCTTGAGAATTCAAGTGACCCCAATCAGCAAAAACTGTTTTCTTTGTCCTTGACCATATGCTTTTTCTGTTTCCCTAGCGTTTATGCAAGACCCAGCAGCAATCCTTGCTTCTGTGTTCTCTCTCCCAGCTCTGCCAAGACGCTATTGTACATGCCATGTCTTAAAAATAACAAGAAATTCTCTCTCAGCTCCTCTTCAAACAGCCGTTTCTTCTTTCTTCTGTTGCTGGTTTTCCTGCATGAAAACTTGGCATGCGCCATCTTCCCTTCTGGAAAGCCGCAGGTTGTCCTAAGCTGATGTCCACTGTCTTATCTGCTCTCCACCTGAGCAACAGCAATAACCAAACCCTCTGCACTACCAGGAACAGGGAAACCATTCTTTCTGTTGATAGTGTCCACCTTGGCTCTCATGGTCTCACTGCCAGTTTGTCTGTCTTGGCCCATCATCACTGAGTCTTCAAAGTTTCCACCACCCAGTCAGGACTCCTACATCGATCTACACAATGTATGATAAAAACAACAGACAGACCTCTCCAAACCCCAAACAATGCAAAGGATCTTTACATCCTGTAACCTGGAAGTATCATGTTATTACTTATTTCTAGTACTTATCACCATTTGCACTTCTAACAACTCTTGGATTTGGTAAACCATAAGCATAAGAAAGATTCTAATTGGGAGGAGACTAATTACTTGTAATTGCAAATATTAAATGTTAGGCTACAATTGAAATTTGATTTAAAAAAAAAAACAGGTTAATTTCCTAAAAAGACCAAAACCTCTTGCCTGTGTCTTATTTATTCTGTTATTTTTTTTCCCATTCCACCTGTGCCCTAGATGTTTATTTATCTATTTAATAGAGCCCAAGTGGAGGAGTGTTGATGTAGTATACCTAGAAAATCAACTAGGTCTTTCTTTATCTGCCATATTACTCCAGATGGAAATACACATTGGCATATCGCATAAGCTGACTTATCAGCAACCTTCTGTTCACAGTTGCTATGCCAGTGAGGAATATGAAAATTGGAACTTTCCACAAATGGCAGACAACATAATTGAATTAAAGTGTTCTAAGTAGCCTGAATGGCATAGGGTTGCACTTTGCTGTTTTACCTTTTTTTTTTACTCTGGCTTGAATCTGCCATACTAATGACTTTATGTGAAAAGGGTACTCACCACATACCTTGTGGTACAAAGAAAGGAGGTTGCATTCCTAGAGTCCTCACCAATTTTTCCTTCTGGCATTTCTTTCTCCAATTAAGTATATTCTAATCCTATAACTCATTGTACTAGACTAGCTATAAAAGCTTTTATGTTGCTTAAAATAATATAGCATCCATTAGGATGATAGAAATAAATGCATATACATATGCTGACACTATGTCCTACTTTAACTACAGACTAGAGGAAATGTAGTAATGGGATCACCACATGGGTCTGCCCAGACCCCTTCCAGACACCTCTACCCAGAGCACTATCACATGTTTTACAATGGCACCTAAATAAACACAGAGAAGATTAAAGGATGGTTCAATCAAGCACCAGTCTTTTTTAGGGTACTAAAACATTACCAGAATAAATTGAAAATACTGTATCAATTATCTCAAGTTTCTACATATAATTCCTTATATAATTGATGAAATGAAAATTGGCCTCACTCCTGCCAAAACAGTGCCCTTAAGTAAAATTTTTTTTAAATAAATTAATTTTTAAATAAAACTTCTCATCAGTAGCAACTGACCTCAATTAATTTTGCAGCATACATGTCCAAGACTCGTGATGCAACCACAAGCTGCATCAGCAACAGTGAGACCTGCCAGCTGATGGCTACCTGGAGCCAATGCTTTCATTCAGCTCAAATGCTGAGGAAACACTGAATGACACAATACAGCTTCCTGGAAACACATCACTTGTTTTATTATCCAAATTTTAACAGTTTTAATATGCCTCCTGATATATTGTCTTGTTTAAAAAATTACCAAAAAAAAACCCAGATGGTGAAAAAGAACTACAAAAAATAACATGAGAAAATACTTTCTAACACTAAATTCACACACAAAAAAATCATTTTTAAACATTTTCAATGATGGTAATATTTTGAAAATATTAATAAGCTTTTTTTTCTACCCTGGCATCTGATTGGAGGCAGAAAAGCATTTTTCACTGAAAAAAGGCAACGAGAAGGAACGAAGTACTATCAAGCTTCTGGCATGCAAAATAAAATTGTGCAGCAAGAAATAAACTTGTAGGTCAGGCTTTCACTTTGAGAGAATATAAGCTCCAAGAGAGCAGGTATTTTTGTCTATTTGGTCACTGCTGCATCCCCTGTGAACAGAGTCTGGTATATAGTAGACATCCAACAAATATTTAGTGAATAAATGAATGAATGAATGGGAGGAAGTTCTTTTATCTTTTCCTCTAGCATATCAGAAAACAAGCCTGGAGTTTCCAATTTAGCCTGGAGTTGCCAGACTCCCAGAACTCTCCCGTAGGGTAGAAAACACAACTTTCTGTATTAATGAAGGCATGTAGTTTGCTATTCTATCAAAAAAAGAGAAAATAATGCTGGAGGGCAGGAGAGGGGTTCCACCATTACCTCTGCAAGGAGATTATGGAAGAAGAAGGAGAAAAGGGAGCAAGACAACTGGAAGTGAGTGCTCTGATTTCTGGGCATTAGACACATAAAGATAACACTGAAAAAACAGAAGGAGAAGAAAAAATGCACCCCGTTTTCTATTTAGGACTCCTGAGAAAGAGTATCCTTTGTGTGGCTCTCAAACCATCCTGGGGAGCTGCCACATCAATTTGTCAGTGCAGTTTGGTCAGTCAAAGAGAAATGCTGAGGTTGAGCACTTTGGAACAGCTCTACCTGGTTCTGTGGCGTAGACGAGTCAGCAGAAGTAGCTGAAGGACTCACCAAGGAGACTGGCAGACGGAGGCACCATGGTTGGGGACAAGGTAGTCCTATAGCAAGGCCTGCAGAGCACAAGGTCAGGTCCCAGCTGAATGAAAGTCACAGCTAACTGCAGAGACATAAAACTGCCGGGGGGAGGGTAGATCTTGCCAGGTGTGTTAGTTTTCTATCACTGTGTGACAGATTACCGTGAATTTAGCAGCTTAAAACAACACTCATTTTTAATCCCACAGTTTCTGTGGTCAGGAGTCCAGGCACAGCTTAACTAGATCCCCTTTCTGCTCAGGGTTTCACAAGGCTGCAAGCAAGGTGTTGGCAGGATACATTCTCTTCAGAGGCTCACAGAATCGGCTTCCAACCTCATTTAAGTCCTTGGCAGAATTCATCTCATTGTTGCCATAGGACGAGGGCCCTGAATTTTTGCTGGCTGTGGCTGGAGGCCTCCTTCCGGTTCTAGAAACCACCCACAGTTCCATGCCACATGGGCATTCTCAACATGGCTGCTTACCTCATCAAATTCACAAGGAGGAATGTGCTTGGAATCTCCAACCTCAGGGAAGGCCAGTCCTTCACCTAATTAAATCAGACCCACCAGGATAATCTTCCTTTTCATTTACTTAAAATCAAGTAATTTAGAACCGTGACTATAGAGTAGCTGCAAAATCACTTCCCCTTTGCCATATAATGGAACTTGGTCACAGGTATGACATCCTATCACTTTTGCCACATTCTATTCATTAGAAGCAATTCACAGATCTCACCCCAACTCAAGGAAAGGGGATTACACAAAGGTATGAGCTCCGGAGTTATTGGGCCACCATAGGCACCATTCTCCACACTGACTCTAACCAGCAGAGCAGAAGGAACAAACTGTAGTTATGTGGGGCAAACAGCAACCACGGTGGTGATGGCGGTCATCATCCCAGAGCTGGGTCACCCTAGGCACCATTCTCCACACTGACTCTAACCAGCAGAGCAGAAGGAGCAAACTGTAGTTATGTGGGGCAAACAGCAACCACGGTGGTGATGGCGGTCATCATCCCAGA
>NW_007727404.1:220344-220997 GCF_000696425.1 Galeopterus variegatus
CAAACTGTAGTTATGTGGGGCAAACAGCAACCACGGTGGTGATGGCGGTCATCATCCCAGAGGCCACAGGAGCCACAGGACACACACCACACGGTCACGCCTCATGTTCCTCTCCCCAAACACCCAGACACAATCTCAAAAGGAGACAAGGACGGGGAAACAGACTCAAATCTGAGAGACTGACCATTTTTACCTCTAGAGATTGAGCTTTACCTAAACGAACTGTTCAAATCATGAGGGCAGACAGAATTTAAAAGCATCAAATAGAGTTAACAGTTAATTTTTTAAACAGTTAAAAAAGTTGGTGGGAGAACATGGGAGAGACCAGATTAACTGAGACAAAATAGAGAGCACACATTTTTGTCCACACATCCCCTCCCCGAGATATATGTAATAAAAATCATTTTGACTTCCTGCACATATTTTTATTAAGATTTTGTAACTAAACCCATGTAAGATATCTCTGTCTGTGGTCAATGTGATTAATGCTATTCACTTATAAATGATGGAAAACTGTGAAGTAAGACCATTTTAAATAAATTTAAAATGTTGTATAATGTTCAGAACAAATAATAATCCTTTTATTTTGGACATAAAGAACAGATATATAACTTTTTCTAAGAGAAAG
Organism: Galeopterus variegatus; assembly: GCF_000696425.1. NCBI lineage: Eukaryota > Metazoa > Chordata > Mammalia > Dermoptera > Cynocephalidae > Galeopterus > Galeopterus variegatus. The sequence continues at coordinate 220,973 of NW_007727404.1, forward strand.
TCATATTTTCCTTGTCCCTACTAAA
>NW_007727404.1:221074-223508 GCF_000696425.1 Galeopterus variegatus
CCTTTAAATGGTTGTCAAAGCCTCAGCCAGTCCTGGGCACCCACACGCCTCAATCTAGTCTTTCACCCACTGTATGTGGATACAGGTTACAATAAACATCTCTGTCAGTCATTTGTTAGAATTTAGAATATATTTTACCACATTACCTACTATTTTAACCATTCTTTATATGAGTATGCTAGACACCATGCTTACTGCTTCACATACATAACCTCAGCAACTCATTGAAACACTGTGAGGAATATGTGATAATGCCCATTTTATAGGTGAGCAAACTGAGGCATTGAAAGGTTAAATATTTCCCCCAAGGTTACACAATGATTAACTGGTCCTGCAAGAAGTTAAACTCAGATCCACATGGTTCCAAAGGCCATGCTTGGAATCCTTANGGTCCTGCAAGAAGTTAAACTCAGATCCACATGGTTCCAAAGGCCATGCTTGGAATCCTTATGCTATACATGTCAGACTGGTCTACAAAAGCCTATTAAACTCGGAGTGTAGGGGCCGGCCCGGTGGCGCACTGCTATAGTGCACCGCTTGGGAGCGTGGTGGTGCTCCCGCCGAGGGTTCGGATCCCACATACAGACCGGTTCCCGCTCACTGGCTGAGCGAGGCGCGGGAGCAGCGCCAAGGGTTGCGATCCCGTTGCCAGTCCCGGTCCGGTACGGGGGCAACACTGAGGGTTGCGATCCGTTGCCGGACACGGAAAAAGACAAAAAGGAAAAAAAAAAACCTCAGAGTGTAGCTGAACACAGTATTGTAGTTGTACCTATAGTTTTTTTTAAATGGATTCCAAGTTTCACTTTGAGACAGAAACCCTCCTCCCCTTCTACGGCCCTGAGGGGGTTAAGAGCAGAACCTCTCCCAGACTGTCGTGGCTTCCTACCTCTAGGACAGAAGGAGACGCCTCTAGCTCCAAGTCTGTGCTGGTTGTTGTTCCCACAAGCTGAGGCGGGGTTGGTGAGGAACACTCTCAGGGCTCAGCGTGGGTGACCCCAAGGGTCCACATCCTCCTCCCACATTAAAGCCCCAGGTCACTTCTCCATCTGGGAGGGTCCCTGTCACCCTCTTATTTTTCCTCCTCAGGCTCCAGAGATTGAGCTGTCTCCATCCTTTCCACTGCCACTATTTGTTGCTTCCAATCAAGGTTTTTTTCTTCTCTAACATTCTGCAAAACAGACGCTGGTCTCTAATCTTCTGAATTTTAACCTTCCTATCAGACAAAAAGCAAATCTGAAGTTCCCCATTCATCCCACCCTTCCTATGAAATGTGGAAGCTCACATTTGCATGTAATTTTCATTGACCGGACTGAGAGATTCAGGTGAAAGGGAGGTGAATATACCAGTTGCTATGACAACAGCAAGATATAAAATGGCATAGAAATTCCTAGGACAAGTTTTTAAAATTACATCAATTTGAATTATTACAAGAAACCATTCGAAACTATGTATATAAAAATGACTGGCCAATTGAAAGAATGAAGTATACCACACAAATAAACCACTTTGAATAAATCAGGGGAACAAATATATACATACATAATCCTAATCCTCAAGAGACTATGAGAAAGAGGGGGGATTACTCACGATTCTGGCACCTCTGTAAAGTTACTTGTCGATCAGACTGATGCAGCTGCATTCATGTTAAAAATGTCCATATCTACCACAATGCAAAGAACTAAGTCACAGCTAAATGATGAGGCCAACAGCACAAAACAGAAGTGTTTGCCTTCACCATTTGACACTGTTGACTGTTCCCTCTCTCTTAAAATTTGCCCTCTCTTGGTTTCCTAACACTGGACTCGTTTATAACCTTCCTTCCTCTCAGGTTGCTCCTCTTCTCCTTCTGGTTTTCCCAAGGTTTTGTAGGTAGTACTCATGCCTTTGGTATCCAACCATGTGTCCTCAATTGGTACCTCTTGACTGATGACCCCCAATCTCTATCTCTACTCCCAAGCCTTCCCCAGGCATGCAGACTATTTCTCCTCCTCCTGGATTCCCTGATGAGGTTAATGGCACCAACATCTTCCAGAAATTCAGGCAAAACACCTTTTTAGTCGTTGTCTTTAATTTCTCTCTCATGTGCAGCATTAAGCCCTATTAATTCTACCTCTGTGATAGCTATAGGGTCTATCCACTCCAGTACAATCAATACGGGCACCATCAAATCTAGACCTGTTCAGGACTTCTCATACAAACTACAGGAATGGGCTCCTGCCTGCTCTCCCTGCTTTCAGGCTTTCCTTACCTGAGTAATGACCATACAATACTGATCTTGAGAATCACACTGGTTTCTTGTTTGTTTTTTTTAAATACAGGTTTCCAGTCCTCGCCCCAGAGCTACTGAATCAGAATCTATAGCAGAGGGACTTGGGAACTAAGTTTTCCCAGATGATTCCTGTAATCAGACAAATACAGCCTACTCAGTACTACC
>NW_007727404.1:223983-226138 GCF_000696425.1 Galeopterus variegatus
TTTTTTTTAAATACAGGTTTCCAGTCCTCGCCCCAGAGCTACTGAATCAGAATCTATAGCAGAGGGACTCGGGAACTAAGTTTTCCCAGATGATTCCTGTAATCAGACAAATACAGCCTACTCAGTACTACCAGATTAACTTAATTCACAGCCCTTCACCAAAATTTTCTATGGCTCCCACTGCTAGTAAAATGAAGTCCAAATTCCTGGTTTGGCATTTAAGGCCCTCCACAATCTAGCCTACACATATCCTTCCAGTCATCTTCTGCATTATTACTTCTCATATACCTCATGCCCAAAATACACTGTCACTTCCAGAGATTTTTCTGTATTTTTCCACCATAATGTTTTGTTCACATGGTACCCTTAGTCTAGACTGCCTGACAGCCATGTTCAAACCCCATCCAGCCTTCAAAGTTCATCTTATCTGTACTCATGACCTTTTTCTGCAGCACCATAGCAAGAAGATACATCTATTGTTGTGCTTGCTATGTTGCTATTGTTTGTGTGCACGTCTGCCTCTCCTCTACGACATGAAACTCCCTGAGGAAGATGACTATGCTCTTATTCATCTTTGTGTTCTTGGAGTGCTTATAGTAAGTGGCACACAGTTAGTGTTCAAAAATGCTTGGATGAATAAGTAAATGAAACAGCAACAATAATCAGAACTGACTGCTTGAAGTAAATTGGTCTGCCCATTATTCCCCCTACTCGTGTTACATTTTTCACCTCCCTGGTATGACTCACATCATTACCTGAATGCCCTTTTTTTCCCTTTACTAGCCAAGTCCTACACAGTCTTTCAGACAGTGTCTCTTGAATTAGGGGCCAGCTACCACTTGAATCTGAAGAACCTGGGTTATTCATCAAAATGCAGATTCCCAGCTTGCTCTCAGATCTGAATTACAGACTCTGGGAGATAGAGCCCAAGAATTTGCATCTTTGACCAGCACTCCAAAGTGATTCTTTTGCATGGGAATGTTGAGAACATCTGTTTTTAAACCTGGCTCAGGCCCTAGTCCTAGAAACCCAACAATGTAGGTCTTTACTATGGGCTTGATGCTACTGCTTTGTGACCTTATTTACTTTTATCTTATGTTTTTATTTCATTTTGTAAGCTGTTAAATAATTATGAGCTGTGTAAGTTGTGAATACTAAGCAGCATTATGGAAAAAGTGTCATATAAATACATACAGATTAATAGCTAGGAATATACCTCTAGAATCAACCTGCCTCCGTTTACATCCTTGCTCTAGCACTTACTAACTACATAACCTTGCATTAGTTAGTTACATAACCCCTTCATGTCTCCACTTTCCCCTCTGCCAAATGGGATCATAATGCTACCAACATCATAGGGCTGTGTGAGGATTACAAAAGATAATTCATGGAAAGTACAAGCAACTACAATAAATGTTAGTCATGATTACTGCTACATAATTATCACTACCCAAAAAGTCTTTTCATTCTAGTCGGGCAAATGGGACACAAAACTAAAAAAAAACTAACCATAAACTCTTCAAGGTTCTTTTTTTTTTTTTTTCATGTCTCCTTCACAGTACAGAGCTGCCCTATACATGAAATAGCAGGCAAGAAACTATTAAGACACATAGGAAAAGACCTCAAATTTAGAGGAGTCCAGTACTGAACCATCATACAAAACTGTAACATTCAGGGCTTTATTCCAGGAAGCATAGTCCACCCTTAAACCATATGGGGCAATTCTTACCTAACCCATAACAAATGCCAAGAACTGAGACTCTACCTCTGTCTGGAGATTTTTCTACCCAATCTCATGGTAGGTCTTGTCATTGTCCCCCTAGCACAGCAACGTCTCAGAAAACTTGTCCTTTAGATGTACGGAAAAGAAAACATGTAGCTTTTGAGAATGAATAACATGACAACATATCGGCTTGGTTTTTGATTGGCTTTTTAATTTTTTAATATGGAGCATTGCAGGGAGCATTCTTCAATGTTATACACAACAAACTCTGATCCCCAGAGAAACTTTTTCAGAGCATGAGCCTGTGACTTAAAATAATGATTAGACAAAGAAAGAGAATTCAGAAATCATGTTTTAGACACTAAATTTAATTTGTCTATATGGATTTGCCTATTCTGGACACGTCATACAAATGAAAATATACAATATGTG
>NW_007727404.1:226337-233966 GCF_000696425.1 Galeopterus variegatus
TTTGTCTATATGGATTTGCCTATTCTGGACACGTCATACAAATGAAAATATACAATATGTGATCTTTTGTGGCGACTTTCTTTCACTTTGCATATTTTCAAGGTTTACTCATGTTGTAGCATGTATCAGCACTCAATTCTTTTTTATTGTTGAACAGTATTTCATTATATGACTATAGCTCATTTTGTTTATTCATCAGTTGACGGACAATTAGGTAGCTTCTACTTTGGGGCTATTATGAATAATGCTGCTTTGAACATGTGTGCACAAGTTTTTGTATGGCTATATGTTTTCATTTCTCTTACATTATGGGTAAGAGTGGAATTATTGGGTCATATGGTAAGTCTATGTTTAACATTTTGAAGAACTGCAAAACTGTTTTCCAAAGTGAGTGCACCAGTTTACAATCCCATTAGCAATAAAGGTTCTAATTTCTCCATGTCTTCAACAACTCTTGTTATTTTTCTTTTTTTCTTTTTTTTATTATGGCCATCTTAGATGTGAAGTAGCATCTCATGGTTTTGATTGTTTATGTTTTATTGGTCATTGTATGTCATCCTAAGTCATGATAAGTCCCTAATCAGATATATGATCTGCAATTCTTTGGGTTGTCTTTCCACTTTCTCAGTGGTGTCCTTTGAAGCTTTTTTATTTTTGATGAAGTTCAAATTACCTATTTTTTCTTTTGTCATTTTTTATATCTAAGAAATTATTGCCTAACTCACAATCACAAAGATTTGCCCTTATGTTTTCTCTTAAGAGTTTTATACTTTTAGCTATTACCTTTAGGTCTATGATTCATTTCAGTTAATTTTTGTCTATGGTATTAGTTTGGGGTCCAACTCTCATTGGCGTGCTTAGGAATATCCAATTGTTCCAGCATTGTAGATTGAAAAGTCTATTCTTTGCTCGTTGAATTGCTTTGGCACCCTTGTCAAAAATCAACACACGGGTGAATGACAGCCAGAACAGCTCTCAGACTCGATCCCTACGTGTGTCCATGGGCTTGGAGGGGCTCCCATGACCCAGCTTCCCAGGCCCTAGATGGGGCCTCTTGCATCCCAGCCCGCTCCTCGAGTACTGAGGAGACTCTGAGAGCTGACCGTTTCCCCACATTACCCACCATGGCCCTGCATGGGAGGTGTATTCTCAGTCACTTTGCAGATGTAGAAACTGAGGCTTATGTGGCTTCCACACTCCTCCAATCTGATCTCCATGAAGCAGTGATCTTTTAAAACATATCTTTTCTCTCTCTGTGTGTTATTCTTAAATTAAAAGTTTTCTTTAAAAAAAAAATCACCTTTAATGTAAAGGTGTATTTCTGGATTCTGCATTTTCTGTATCTACTGAAATGATATAGTAGATTTCACCCTTTATTCTATTAATATCATATATGACATTGATTTATTTTTATATGTTGAACATCCCCATAATCCTGGAATAAATTCTATTCAGTCATGGTACATTACCCTTTTTATATGTTGTTGGATGTGGTTTCCTAGTATTTTGTTGAGGATTTTTACATCTATATGCATAAAGGAAATTGATCTGTGGTTTTCTTTTCTTTTGTTGTCTTTGTCTGATTTTGGTATCAGCATCACAACAACCTTGTAGAATGATCTGGAAACTGATCCTTCCTATACTATTATTTTAGAAGAGTTGTGAAAGATTGGTATTAATTCTTCTTTAACATTTGTGCTCTTTACCAGTGAAGCCTTCTGGGACTTACTGTAATATGTTTTATGGCCAAACATATGGTCTATCCTGGAGATGCTCCTTGTATATACTTGAGAAGAATTTATATTTTGCTGTGTCTGTATATGTCTTTTGGGTCTCGTTGGTTATAGTGTTGTTCAAGTCTTCCTCAGGGACAATTTCTATTGACTGCTTTTTTCCTGCATATGGGCCATTGTTTTCTGTTTCTTGTGTCTCATAATTTTGTGCTGAAAACTAGACATTTTAAGTAATATAATTTGGCATCTCTGGAAATAGGATCCTCCCCCTCCCCAGGGTATTTTGTTTTTTCTGTCTGTTGTTGCTGCTGCCATTTGTTGAGTGACTTTCCTGGACCAACTCTGTAAAGTCCATATTCTTGGTCATGTGCAGCCACTGAAATCTTTGCTTGGTTAGCTTAGTGGTCACCTAATGATTAAACAGAAATTTCCTTGAATGCTTTGAATTATAAGTGTCCCAACCTTTGCCAAGGGGCTCTGTGTGTATGTTGGGGCATGATTTCAACACTCTGGAAGTTTAAAAATCTCAGCCTTTATTTCTTGCTTGTGCATAGCCTCAAGGTCAGCCAGAGGTGAGAGACTAGGATGTACCCAGGTCTTTCCTCTGCCCACACCCATGGCCTTCTACAACCCCAGGAATATGTCAGAGTTTTCCAAAGCCCCCTATGCACATCTCATTTCCCGTATTTTATTATTAAGTTTTTTGACCAGTCTCTTGTTGCCCCAATTGATATCACTGCCTCAAACAACTGGGCATTAAACAATTGCAGCTGATTATTTTATTTTTGAGAAACATCTTAGGGACAGGGCTTTTCCCACTAAGTGAGCTCTAAGTTAGTTCAAATAGGGACAATCCCTGGGAAGTGGTATTTTCCAGGGAGCTGCCAGATAGGTCAAATAGTAACAATTCTCTGAGAATGGGGCATTTCAGGAAGCTCCAAATCTGTTCTTCACCTTCAGTGGCTGCTGGGCTGCTGGTTTCTCTAATGATCATATTTGCAAGGCTGCTGATTGTCAAGACTACTGCAGAGTTTGGGAAGAGGAGTGGAAATAGGGGAAATTAAAATGCCACAAAGCTTGCTGTTCTTACAGAGATCCAGCCATTTTTCTTGAATAAATGACCCACAGACTGTTGCAAATCTCTGGTTAATTTTCAGAGTTTTAAAATGTTGATATTTACAATTTTTTCCAATGTTTTTGTTGCTTTTAAGGAGAAGGTTTTCAGAGGTCTTATTATACCATTCCCAAAGTGCTTCTCTCCAATAGTCCTTTTAACAAGTGGTGCTTAAAAGGACTTGTATCCCAAATATATAAATAACTGTCACAACTCAAGAATAAAAAATCCAATTTTTAAAAATGGGAAAAAATTGTAAACAGACACTTCATCAAGGAAGATATGAGAAGGGCAAAAAGTACATGAAAAGATCCTCAGCATCTTTAGTTATTAAGGAAATGTACATTTAAACCACACTGGAATGCCACTACACACTTACTAGAATATCTAAAATTTAAAAAGTAAGGAAAAAAGAAAGCTGACAAGTCTAAGTGCTGGTGAGGATGCAGAGCAACTGGAACTTTCATACATTGCTGGTGATTGCACAAAATGGTACAACTAGCAGTTTCTTATAAAATTAAACATACCCCTAACATTCAACCCAGCAATCCTACTCCTAAGTATTTATCCAAGAAAAATAAAAACATATATCTGTCTAAAGGCCTGTATGCAATTGTTTATAACAGCTTTATTAATAATCATCAAAAACTGGAAACAACCCAATGTCCATCAACTGAGAAAAATAGAAATGAATATCAATGAATAGAAAATGATGAATATCACATGCAGCATGCTAAGTAAAGGAAACCAGACCCAAAAGGCTTCATACTATACAATTCCACTTATATGACATTCTGGAAAAAAGATATACAAAGATATATAAACAGAAAATAGATTAATAATTTCCAGGGTCTGAGGTTGGGGGAAAGATTGACCACAAGGAGGTACGAGGGAACATTTTGGGGTAAGGAAAAAGTTCAATAAGAGGTTACCTAACTGTGTATTTACCAATATTCATAGAAACATACACCTAAAAATGACCGATTTTACTGTGTACAAAAGATATACAAAGATATATAAACAGAAAATAGATTAATAATTTCCAGGGTCTGAGGTTGGGGGAAAGATTGGCCACAAGGAGGTACGAGGGAACATTTTGGGGTAAGGAAAAAGTTCAATAAGAGGTTACCTAACTATGTGTATTTACCAATATTCATAGAAACATACACCTAAAAATGACCGATTTTACTGTGTACAAACTATTCCTCAACAAACTTGACAAAAGAAGAAAAAAACTTCACTGCTCTCAATATCATTTTTCTTATTTAAATTAATTTAGTCTAAAATTATCCTTAGCCAATTTCTAATCATTATTTGTTTATCAGACTATCCGGAGTTAAAATATCCTTCATGAAGCACCTAAAAACATGATTACATCATGAGTGGTCTTCACACAAAATGTGTAAGAGAATTTGATAAGTAAGTGGAAAAAAATAATTTGATAACATATATAATTAAAAGGTGTAACTACAAGAACATTCAACACAGCACGTTTATAATAACAAAAAGAAACAGCATAAATGCAGATCAATAGTTGATTGGCTAAATAACTAATCATAAAACTATATGATAGAATATTATGTAGCCAAGAGAGTAATTATACAATTGTAGATCAATATTTATTAATGTGAAAGGCTGTCTATAATATTTTGTTAAGGTAAAAACAAATCAGTAAATAGTATCCTAGTATGATTTTGTTTTGAAAATTACTGGAAAAATATCTCCCAACATGTAAATGCTAGATATCTCTTGGTGGGGTGATTATATTTTCCTCCTGGCTTTTTTGTCTGAATTTCTAAATTTCTTATGATGGACGTGTGCAGTATGTTAGCCTGAGTGCTGGAGCTGTCTGGGTAACTGACCACTGTCTTGTCCTGCAGCTCTCAGTTCAGGAAAGCAGGAGAATCAAGCTATGAGGGCCTATGGAGACCAGGGGTGATAGATGAGCACTGTGTTCAGCCCTAAGGGTATTTTACAGAGTCACACGCGGTAGACCTTTTGTGTATTTTTAACACTGAGATGGGTGCAATACACCTGCTCAGATGAGGGTCCCCAGCTCTTAACCAAACTATATATGCAGACCTGCTCCTGCCTCATTATGTACAGCTGGGCATGGGGGGAAGCAGTGAGCTTCTAGAAACTTTGATGTAACCAAAATTCACTCAGACTTCTCATCCACAATAGTATAATTGCTTTGGGGGTGACCTGGAAACTTACACCTCCATCTGTCATTGAGTAATGTTGCTATGACCTCTTTCTGTAACCTTAAGATAAATAAACCTTGATTGATTTGTCCAAATCGAATCTGTGTCTGGTCATTTTGAATCTACTACAATTGACATTTGTTATTCAGTCTGTTTCCATTTGCAAAACAGAAAAGAAAACCTATTTAGTAAATCTGTAATATCATTCATAACAAATAAAATGAAAAAGACAATCTGTTGGTTATAAGATGGAAAGTCCTCATTAAATTAGAATTGACACTGCTCTTTGAACTATGGATTCTAAGTCCTTTCAAGGATATGACTCAGGCTTATTACCTATCTGGTATAATTCATTATATTTTTCCATTGTAGAATTTATTGTTATACAAAATTGTTTAATAAAAATATTTCTACTGAATAGTACAATCTGTGGAGAAAATACCTTTTTAAATAATATTCTTTTTAAGCCACCCTAAAAGCAAAGCATGATGTTAAAAATGAATGTAGAAGGCTGGTTATAAAATAAACAACCAAAAAGCTATTGAAAGGACCACAATAAATTAGTTTAGAAATTAAAGGAATCCTAGCTGCAGCAACTACTTACGTTCATATCTTGAGCCTTCATGGTAGAATGGAAATTATAATTTTTTAGTGTCTGCTTACACACTAAGTATTGGGAAGAAATTGAAAACACACAAACATCCACATAAAAATACATGCACCAAAACAAACTCACAAAACCAAATTACAGATGCCTACCAATTACATTTCCTAGTGGGACTGAAGAGTAATCAACTCTAATCAGATAATTAAGAACATAGGACGTAAAACACGCCAAATTTGTCCCGATCTCAGATCTAGCACCTTCTAAAGTGCAGGCATGATTACTGCCTCATTTACATATTATGACTCATATTCTAACTGTACACAAGCCCTGAAAAACAGGGCGATTACTCCACTGAAGTCTGAGTATCTGCATGTTCAACAAAGGCAGCACGTAATTTCACATAGACTAATACCTGAAAAGAGTCTTTGTCTCAATCAACAAAGTAATTTGGGGGGGTTATTTGTCTAACATTCATTACACATAACATTTTAGCTATGGAAATCATACATCCCAGATTTTCAAAACATGTCTGATTTTAAGTGTTCCACTGCTACATGCCTTGTCTTACTTTTTAGACTGAAAAATACAATCTTCCTAACGATAGGAAACATAAAAGAAAGGCTTGTTTTTGGCAAGGAAGCCTCCTGGGAAGACCAGAAACACATAGCTAAACAGTATAAATTGGCAGAAAAATAAAATGTAAGTGATACAGAGCCTCAGAGTGATACTCATCCTAGCTTCATTGTAGTCAAGGCTTCATAAAATATGGGTAACTTCTTTAATAGAACTGAGAGTTGTACGTGTAAGTATCTTAGTGAGGTTAAACAGACATGAAGATTAAAAAACACGTTTGTAGTACTAATGCAAACTAATCTACTGCTATTAATCTAGAGTTGCAGTCTCCAAACTTTATTGTTACATATCAACTTGTTAAAAAATGTTGAGTTCATCCCTATGTGTATGTACTTATTTACTTATAAATACATACACGCTCTGTTGTCCTTAGCTACTATTATTTGGCACAATGTATACTTCAAATGAGATTGGTCATTAACAATTGTAGGTTAGTAGGTTTATTTTTTTTAAATCTTGAGGTTTTCAAGTTATTTTGTGATTATTTTGTGATATGACTGATAAACAATTAAAATTAGGACAAGGAATGTCAGCTTTGTGATTTCCTTGTAGTTCTTCTGCATTGTTAGTTTATCTTAGCCAAAATTCTTTGCTTGGAATCATTTTAAACCACTTGTCAATTTTGTGAAGGCTGTTATGTATATCTAGATTATAATCCACAGATGCTCTGAACCACTGCAAAACATTGCAACATGCTGAGAGTGAACACAAGAGCAAGGGCACTGAGGTATTGAGTCCCCACATCTCTCCTCTCATCCATTTTTTTGACATGCAACATGTGACATATATACAAAGGAAAAATGCCAGTGCCAATCTGCATATTAAATATTAATAATTCTTAATTTATTTCTCAAGTATATAACACATATAATATACTAATTAATTGATTAATATTAATTAATTAATACCAAGTTCCATGTAAGGAAAGGGCAGGTCACAAGAATACTTTAGATCAAAAACACTCAAGTAAANAGTTCCATGTAAGGAAAGGGCAGGTCACAAGAATACTTTAGATCAAAAACACTCAAGTAAACAACAAACAACCTCCATGTGAGTCCAGTCCAAAGGGCCCATGTAATCTTTACACTTTCCAGAAACGTACTATAGAAAACATGGTAATGACCCATGGCATTGTCCTTAATTACATCTCAATATTTCTTATTTACCTTCCTTACTTTATATCCTTCCCATTGGTTTCCTCTTCTTCCCAAACGATGAATATTTAGAAAGTCCATTTCTCAGCTAACAGAATCCCCACTTAGTACACTTCGGACACTCTCTAAGATCACTCTAACACATTCTCCATCCAAGCTCCCTGTCAACCTACCCACTAAGTTC
>NW_007727404.1:234570-250916 GCF_000696425.1 Galeopterus variegatus
CTCTAAGATCACTCTAACACATTCTCCATCCAAGCTCCCTGTCAACCTACCCACTAAGTTCGTGGACATCTGTTCTAATCCAAGGATTCTGCCCAAAGTAATCCCCTATTACCATCTAAATGTAGATCCATCAAACTCCTCCGAATGTTCCCATTTCTTCATTCCCTCATACTCTTCAGTCCACAAGACATGTCAGATAGGAGACCTCAACTGCTTAACCAAATTCAAAAAGACACAGAAAGGCACTCAGCCTTACCTCCACATCCCTTTCCGATGCCCTGAGGGCACCACCACATGCCACCAGCGTCAGAAAGAATCACTGAGTGCACGTCACTGTCTGTAGGCATTATGTAGGCAGAACACTGCCAGTGCCTGCAGTCACTTAACCTTCAAGCAGCTGAACATGCACTGCGGTCACTGCCATTTCTGGGATATGCTGTGAAACCTCCCTGACCATCTCCAACATTGCCACCCTTCAGTCAAGCTTCTGGAAACTTCCTGAGCAGTCCCCCACCCCCCAAAAAAATTTAGGTAAATAAAACTTAACTTTATCAAAAAATAGATCCTAAGGAATAAAAAAAGAAATGTTTACAAATGTCATCACACACTAAATAGAAAACTTGCTGGATACTCCTTTTTTCCCACAAGAAACAAAGCTGATTTTTAGAGCCCACCTCATATAGGATATACAGTAGTTACAATGGTTTTGAGGTGCTGCTGTTTGGGGAAGTTTCGGGGTTTTACTAAACATCTCAAAGTGGTGTGCAAAGAAGAGCAAACTCACTTCCAGCCAAGATGGAGGAAGTGACTTCTCCTCAGTGAAGGTTTTTAATTTTGTCTCTCAGTCCCTCAGCACAGAAAACTCTTATTTTCCACAAAGAGAAAACCCCAGAGAGAATGCAACACACTGAACTTCAGTGAGCCATTTTTATGAACAAAGCTGTTAGTGCTTTACACAGCCTATTTTTTTTTTTTTTCCCTTTTTGTCTTTTTTACTGACTGGTAACGGGATTGCAACCCTCGGTGTCGTGCCCGCACCGCAATCAGCCAGTGAGCGGGAACCGGTCTCCACATGGGATCCGAACCCTCCGCAGGAGCACCACCCCGCTCCCAAGCGGCGCACTCTCCAGTGCGCCACCGGACCAGCCCTCCACAGCCTATTTGTGAGAAGTAAAAATCTTCCACAGGAATCCATTAAGTAATAAGTGATTAATTAGTGCTTAATAAGTCCAGGACATAAGGAAAGTGCAGGGCCCAGAGCAGTAAAGACCCTGAAGCCAGAGATGGGCCACAGGGCAGATGGCACAGGACACAAGCAGTAGGACCTAAAGGAAAAGATCTGGACGACATAAAAAAAAACTATCTTTTTAACAGTATTGATTCTGATTATCATCTCCACTATGAAAGAGGAGCTAAAAATTTGTTTCAAAAACACTGCCTAACCTTATACTGTATCATATACAAATATATGTAGTAAAGTATTTATAGATCACATTCATTCAGTCTTTTCATTTTTTATTTGATTTCAAGATAAAAATTTTTATCATGATCTACAGAGTTTTACAGTAAATGGGTCCTGCCTAACTATTATCTCTCAAGGTTGGGCATGCCCAGTTAAGGAGAACTCTTAATAAACACTGCCTCAGACACCACGCCAGCGCCTCGGGGCCTGCCCGGGGATCCAGTGTATAGAGCCGGAGACCAGACACTTCCCACAACCAGGCACACTGCCAGCACCAGGGAGCATGCCAGAGGTCTCCTCCATGTAGGTGGCCCACCACTGCCACCACAATAACCATGGCTGCCACAAAGGCAGCTAGACACCACAACTACCATGCAGATGGTTCGCCAGCCACTGGAGTGCATTGACACAAGGAGAATCACCAGCAGAGATAAAGAAAGGAGGAGGATGTCTCTCTCCACAGAGCCCATTTCAGAGTGACAGAAGAGGCATCTGCTCTATGATTGTATTGAGGGATCTGATCATACCTCTCAGCATTGGACAGATCATTTGGGCAGCAGATCACCAGAGTAACCATTATTCTTTCAGAAGGAGAGAAGAAATCTAGGGTGATTAGAGGGGGGAGGGGGAGGGAAAGAGGGATGGGAAGGGATTGGACAAGGGGCATAAATGATGATTATGATTTGTAACAATATATATGCTAGTAATGTTGATTCAATCAACATATCTCAATGTTGAACCAAAAAAATATGTATAATCAATTTTGATTTAATAAAAATTTTAAAAAATAAAAATAAACAGGCAGGCTAAATTTTGTCTGAGTGTGTTACAACTTATGCTTACAAAAATAACTTTCAGTAAATGAACTGTAGGTGTAAATAAAAAAACAGCACAGAAATATAATCCTAAAAACTAGCAGTTTAATATCATTAATAACATTTTTTCAAGTCTTTTGACACTGGTTTAATGTGTTGGAGACATATGACAGAACTATTATGCTTATACTCACTTTCTGGTAAAAGTCTGAATGTTAATAAAATATGTGCTGTCTTTAAATAATAACTGTCCTCCACCCCCAGGAAGTTGCAGCAAAGAAAAAAGAATTGCTTCAGATGTTATAAATTATTTATTGCTCATCTTGATTTCAGTCAAACTAATCATGTTTGCTTCACTTGAAATAAAGACATCTTTTTAAAATTGGAATCAGAGCCATTTTCTTTCAGAAGAAATAAAATCAAAAAACAAACCAGACATTGATTCTCCATTAGCTATTGCAGCTCTTTCTTCATCTAACCCAGAGATTCCCATCAGAAGAGTGAGATCAGCCTTTCCTGCTGGGTCACCAAGATGGTGAGTCCAAGGTTTGTGGATCCAGGAGTACAACCTTTTCTGGGACTCTCTTCTTTGAGGCTTTCCTTGGACATCATTCTCCACCACTACACTCAGCTACAGCAATGCTAGAGTATTCTTCATCCTACCTGCACCTGCAACAAAAAGCTTCAAAAAAATAAAAAACTTTTTCATTTTCATAGAAAGGATGAACCCAATCCGAACCCATCTAGATCATTAAAGTCAGTCACAAAATTGGGCTTTATATGAAAGACTTTTTCTGTCTAGCACTAGTTGGCACTGTATACTAAACATATTATGTTAAGGTGAAGCACATGAGTACCAGAAATCCTTCCCAAAGAATGTTAAATTAGGAAGCCTTTTATATAAGCAATTTGAAAGATATATTGCCAAATCGTTACTGTCTTCTAAAGATAGCTTTAAAATCTGTGTATAATTCAGGTCTCTCTTATTTGCAAGAGAAAAAAAAAAACAACTAAAACCAGGTTAAGGAGACCAGCTCATGAAATCCAAGGAGATCATCCAACCAAACAGTAGGACATGCAGAGCCATAACCAACCAGAACAACTTGGCCACTCCCTCCAGTCTCTTTCTCTGTGTGTGTGTGTGTGTGTGTCCCTCTCTCTCAACCTAATGCCAACTGACTTTCTCTCTCTCACTGCCAGCTTGTTGGGCTACGCCCGGGCCACCAGCCATTTTGGGAAAGTACCTCAGCCATTTTAAACTTGCTTCGGGCTGATTCTGGGAAACCGAAACCTAAGCGGAGAACTCAAAACTTAAAAGAACTAACTTCCGGGGTACGGTGACTCTGCACTTTTTTCCCGCCTGCCCTGTCCTCACCCCTCCTCCCGGGTAGCAGTGTGTCAACTCCCTATTGGATAAGAGCTCCCCGCCCCTGGTACTTTATTAAAAACCCCTGCTTGCTGTAATAAACAGAGTTCCGGCTTTGACCGCTCTCCTGGCTCGGTGTTCTTTCTTTGTCCCCGGGGCCGAAGCGCAGAGGGGATCGGGCCTGCGACACTCATCATCCCGCTCAGCCCCACAAGAGGTTACCGCCGGCTGGTCCAGGGTCCCTTCCCGCCCTGTGTTGTTGGTCCCCGGTGGCAAGGAACCAACACCAGCTAACTTACTTTCTCTACATGGCAAGTTCTGAGCAGCAATCATGGTTTACATCTTCGGCTGGTCCGGGGTCCCTTCCCACCCTGTGTTGTTGGTCCCCGGTGGCGAGGAACCAACACCAGCTAACTTATTTTCTCTACATGGCAAGTTCTGAGCAGCAATCATGGTTTACATCTTATGACTTCCTATGACCTCCACCATCAGAGAGGGATTGCCTCACCAGCTCTCAGTTTACAAACTTAATAAAAATTCCAGGAGGGACTAAATGACCAAGCTCAGGGCAGGAGGCCAACCATAGCCAGGGATTTTTGAAAGCACATCACAACTGCCCCATGATGCTGGCCTGAGAAAAGAGAAGTTCCCAGAGGAACGGAGGGTGATGAGAAGACTAAAGAACACACGTTTACTACAATCTCATTCCATTGCACAGTAAAGATCAAAAGAGCTTTTGGAGGAAAGTTCAGATTATTTTTCTCAATCTTGTGATATTTTTTTAATTGCTTTGTTTTAATTTTCTCAGCCCTGATTCCAAATCATTAATTTCTCTTTGTCCTTTGTTTTATGGTTTAATCAAATTAATAACTGACATTTTTTAATAGAATTTATTCTATTTTGACCTATGTGAAATCACAATTTCTAGTTTATTTGGGATATTAGAAAAATTAGTATTTCAAAAGGAAAAAAAGAATCAAACAAATACACTTCCAGAAACTAGTATGTTTTATTCTTTTTAAATAAACCATCCAAAGGAGAAAAGCACAATTAAAATACGTGATAAAAAAGTCAATATCTTTTTACATAAAATGTTATTATAAGGTAAAATGGGTCAACAGATGCTCTACAATTCACAGTCAACTAGCCCAGAATCATGACTCATATGCATTTTTGAGTTATTCTGTCTATCAAACTTGCTCTCTCGCTCTCTCTCCTGAGGCAGACCACATAAATGCAAGTACAAGGAAAATCTCTGCAACTAGAAACGCTTGATACACTACTGCTGCAATAATAATAATGCTCAAGGATATACATTCACAAAGGTTAAATCTCTCCTCATTCACTTGTTAAATATACCTGTAATCCCTTTGAATCATTCATTACATACATTCCCATATGTATTTTTTGTAGAATTGATTCTCCATCACTAATGATATCTAGATGGTAGTACAGACATTCTTTCCCAAACTCACTTAACACTACATAGATCTTCAAAGAGGATACACACTTCAAAGCCTTAAAATGTATATACGTGTGTGTGTGTGTCTGTGTGACTTAGAATACTGCATCTTTGAAGTAGTCATTTTAGAAGTTTGTGGTAAGCCAGAAATTTTTACTTTTACTAAAGGAAATTCTTTTCTCTGAGATTGTTTTTATCTCCTCAAGAGCCAGGCTCTACTTACCTCCCAATACCTCAATCCTCAAAAAACTGCTATAGGGCTCCCTCTCTATCAAGGCATCTGGAGCACAATGGCCTAGTGAGTCCCAAAATGTGCCACTAAACAGAGAAGTGTTTAAATACCCAAATGGCATTATTTCTTGAATCCCCAATGACAAGTAGGATGTGTGATGAGGGGCTGATTGAGGGGCTTGCAGCATCCCTCTTCAGGTGGCTCTTCACACTGGGACAACCTAGATGGTCTGGTGAATCTGGAACAGGACAAGAAAGGCCAATAAACCTGAAGCATTGGCCTGTGCCTCGCCTGGGTACAGCTCAGGAGACGTGGACAGTAAGATCCCTCAGGGAGACAGCCCATCCAGCCAGAACAGCACCCTCAAAGTTAGAAACCTCTGCAATAGATTCTCATGAATATACTATGAGAGACCAGGGAGACCTGTAAAGAAGTCTTTTTCACATCACTTAGAAGCCACACTGACCACAATCCTTTCTGATATCCTCATGCTTGCAACAGTCACAGAATGGAGACAATTTTATGATTTCCTGGATTTTAATCTCGTGAAGATTGAAAAAGCAACCCTTGTAATGGAGGGCAATTAATGGGAAACAAGGATGACTTTTTCTGAGCATGGTCAGAGTAAAAACACCAACATTAATCATAACCCTAATCAGAAATTGCTGGACACAAACACAAAGCCAGATGAAACTTAGAGAGTGAGAGTCTGCTTTACTTCTTTCAAGTAATGCCTCCCATGGCCAGGAAATGCCAGTCCAGGACTGCACGTGACGTCA
This sequence comes from Galeopterus variegatus, assembly GCF_000696425.1. NCBI lineage: Eukaryota > Metazoa > Chordata > Mammalia > Dermoptera > Cynocephalidae > Galeopterus > Galeopterus variegatus. The sequence continues at coordinate 240,687 of NW_007727404.1, forward strand.
AAGACTGACAGTGTAATGAATCTGAGAATAAATTCCTTGAAGACAGAAGCCAAAGCATTTCTTTTTTTATTTTGTGAGTGATATATAACATCCATAGTGTCCAAATATATAAAATAACAACACTAAGGTAACAAATAACTGGAAAACTGTACTTTTTCTTTGCAATGTTCCCATTAAGTCAATTCACTGGACTATTTCGTTAAGAAAAAATATATGGCAAATATGTTTCAAATAGATCACTAGCAAAGATACAGCAAAGGATTTTTTAATAAATCCAGATCCCATTGAATAAATTTAAAGTATCCCAATAGAGATTTCACAATTTTATGGGAAAGTAGAGAAAATGAAAGAGATATTCCCAATAACTCTTTTTAAAATCTAAGCAATGGGGTGGGGGTGGCAGTGTTTATCATCAGGTGCCAAAGCTATTTCCACATGGCTTGTTGGAGGAGAATATAGTCAGACTCAAAGAAAGAAGTGTTTCAAGAACAAAAACTAAGTCTTATTTCTCCCTCATATACCAATTACATAGTTTTAGACTCGTGAGTATAGAGCTCCTTTGACAAGTGGGAACTGTCATGGCACCAGGAGCAAATTTTCCCCACAGTCAGTGTTAAGGGGACTTCCAATTACAGATCTTTTTCAAGCACCCCTGTGACCCCACAGAAGTTAGAACTGAGTGGGAAGGTGCAAGACAGGGAGATTGATGGCCCTACAAACCTCATAACTACAAACACTGGAGAGGGAAAGGAAAAGTTTGCAGTATAAACAGTGCAAAAAGTTTTTAAATGAAGGTATTCCATGTTCTAATATAAGGAAGCTTAAAAGCTCTGATGTTCAATTTCAGTTCAAAGTGATACTCTATAACAGTATTGTCTGACAGAAATATAATACAAGCCACACATAAAATGTAAGTTTTCTAGAAGCCACATTTAAAAAGGTAGGAAGAAACAGGTGAAATTAATTTTAATATTATATTTTATTTAACCCAATATATCCAACATATCATCATTTCAACATGTAGTAAATAGAAAATTTTATTACTGGGATATTTTAATTTTTTTCATACTAAATCTTTAAAATCTAGTGTGTAATTTATACTTACAGCACATCTCAGTTTGGTCTAGTCACATTTCAAGGGCTTAGTCGTCACACGTGGCTAGTGCTACTGTACTAGACATTACAGCTCTATACCACACCAAGAATATTCATTCATTTATTTGGTTAATACATAACTAGTGCCAACTCCGTGCCAGGCACTCAGGATACAGCGATAAAAAAGAATTAACACATCTCTGCTCTTATAGAGTTTGTAGTTTGTCATCTTGGCAGGAACACCGATATTAAGCAAATAATTATCTGAATGTTTATGATCAAATGTGATAAAGGAAATATAAATAGTGCTGCAAAAGTATATAATTGTGTGGGCCTAATAGTGAAAGAGGGAAAGATCAAGGGAATTTTCATGAAGGAAGGCCCATCTAATCTGAGGTTGGAAGGATGAACAGAAGTTGATCAGGCACGGGGGCTGGGAGAGGGGTAGAAACAGGGAGAAACGGGGTCCAGGCAGCCCCCATTTTTATTTCCCTAGAGGAGAAAGCAGCCTGATAAGAACAAAGGACTGAAAGAAAGGCCGTGAGCTGAGAGCATGATTGGTAAGGGGAAGAGGAGGAAAAAACTAGACCAGAGGTAGGCAGGAGTCAGAGTCCATCAGGGATTCGGGCTTTTATCATAAGAGCAAATGGCAGCTTGGGGAGAATGTTAGGGGAAGGTATGACATGATCAGATTGCATATTAAGAAGATAAATCAGACTGCTGAATGCAAAATGTATTTGAAGTTATAAAGAGTGAATTTTGGAGACCAAACAGGAGGCAGCAGCAGGCCAGGAGAAAGATAGTGGTGGAGAGAGATGAAAGAAGCATCTACACCCGTGACTCAGTGCGACGTGAGGGCGAGGGAGTTGCTGGGGATGCCGGCTAGGTTTCCACATTAGCAGCCAGGTAGGTGGTGCACTGGAGACACAATGGAGGGGCAAGAAGAACATGAGTTCCATTTGAACATGTTCATCCTGAGATTCCTGCAACACATTCAAGAAAGAGTGTCATTTAGACAGAGACATGACCCTGTGGCTAAGAAGAGAGATTGAGGCTAAATTTTTAACTTTAGGGTCGTTAGCAGAAAGAAGTTATCTGAAGCCACAGGAACAGATGAAATCACCTTGGGTTCAAATGTCACGTGGAAAGAATAGAGGGCACAGGGATGAGTCCCAAGAATCTTCACCTTGTCAAGACTGAGTAGTGACGAAGGACCCCAATATGGCTGTGAAATGGCCAAGGAGTCAAAGAATAATAATATCAACAAGTGATGACACAGGTAAGCCATAGGGTTTTTTCTAATAAGAAGTGAGTTGTGACGAATGTGTGGAAAGCTCATAAAGTTAAGTAAGATGAGCAGTAAATTGGACTTGTAAACAAGATACCTTTGTAAGAGCAGTTTCAGTGGAGTGGCGGGGGCGACTGAAGACATCACCCACGGACAGTTCTGAAAACCTGGTTATTACAGGAAGGTGAGAGACAGGGCAGTAACCTCACCTCCATTCCCCACTCTCCATTATCCTGTGTCGGCACCGACACCCACATAGTCACAGCCACACACAAAAGGTCTGTCTGCAGCGAAAGCCAAGCCAACATAATACCCACAGCAGGCATGGAGACTAAATATCATGAGGTGATTGTTTGCCATCAAAAGATGCTTTCTTTTTTAAGCAACTCCCAAGTGAAAAAAGAATTGGCACTGGGGTCAGGAGATTTTCCTGACATAATTCCTGTTGCTGAGGAACTTCCAGTCTACACCACTGCACACATGTAAGTCTACGGCTGCCTGTGGCAGTCACTATTCCCTATTTTCCTACATTCAGAACCACTGGGGAGAATAATAGCCATGGGCAGGCCAGCAAGGTATAGATGATGGAGAAATAGAGATGTAATAAAACTGAATTACCAGGTTTGTGAACCAAAGGCCAACCTGTCAACTATATCTGAGGTTCTTAGCAGATTGTCTGTGGTCAGAAAAGATAAAGTTTCCACGGATTTCAAAACCTCAAAAGACAGTATGGTGGAAAAAAGCTGGATCTCAGACCTGCCTGGATTTAAATCCTGGGTCTTTGGGCCGGCCCGGTGGCGCACTGCTACAGGGCGCCGCTTGGGAGCGTGGAGGCGCTCCCGCTGAGGGTTCGGATCCCATGTGGAGACCGGTTCCCGCTCACTGGCTGAGCGAGGTGCGGGCGCAACACCGAGGGTTGCGATCCATTGCCGGTCACGAAAAAAGACAAAAAAAAAAAGTCCTGGTGTCTTTACTTCCTGCTGGCTTGTCCTTGAGCAAGTCACTTCCACAGGCTAAGCCTCAGTTTCTTCATCTAAAAAAAAACCAGTCTAATAATATCTCCCTTACAGTTTTTATAGTTGGAAATTAAATGGGATAATGCTTAGAATAAAAGTGCTCATTGGGCTGTCTGGCATTTAATAAATGTTCATTTTTTCCCACAAGAGGCTTGCAATCCTTCTGACTCTTTGGTCAAAATGCCCTATAAATGTGCATTAAATGGCATGAATAGGAGGTTTGTGCTAGCAACAAGAAAAAAAAAAAATCCACGTGAAAATTAGAAGAAATGCAGTGATGAAGCAAGTTAATGTGTCAATATTCCAAAGGCATTAGAGAAATCCTGAAATCACACCAGTGATTATTATTTAACAGATGGATGAATAAAACACACAGCCCATGACACTATCATTTCAGTCTTTCCAGAGGAAAATGAGGCACAGTATCCTCTACTGTCGTACCCTCCCCACCCAAGAAGGTTTTGTCACTAATATCCTTTTTAACACAAGAAGAACTAGTGGCATTTTTCTACTTCCATATGCCCAATTTCAGAACCAAGGTTAAACAACTATTTTGTTTTGTTTTGTTTTTTAAAAAAAACATTAGGATTAACATTACAGGAAACATTTTTCAAAATTTAATTTCATTTGGAGATTTAGAGATTAGTAGGCCTGTGTTCTGCTTCCTTATCCATTATCCTAGATTTGAGCTACAGATCATTTCTCTAAATTTCAGGGTCAGCAGGAACACTCTGAAATACAGCTCTCAGATATTCAAAGGGGGCATTTCCTAAGGCAACGCTCATCTTCGTTTCTCTCCCAGCATACAGTGATAGTCATTGGCTTATCCAAAAGTTTAAAAAGATCATTTCTCTAAATTTCAGGGTCAGCAGGAACACTCTGAAATACAGCTCTCAGATATTCAGAGGGGGCATTTCCTAAGGCAACGCTCATCTTCGTTTCTCTCCCAGCATACAGTGATAGTCATTGGGCTTATCCAAAAGTTTAAAACGCTTCCATCCCCTCCTCCTGAAAATACATAAAATGCTGTGGAGGAGAAGGACACTGTTTTAGGGTTAAATGTTTAATCAAATCTAATGTACTTTTTTTAGAGTAAGTCAGTTAGTATTGCAATAATCCTTACAAATTGCTTTTGACTCCCCTCACAAACAAGCCAGACTCAGTATCAAAAGCCACAATAAAGGGCCATTTTTGTTGTGATCCATAATAATTAGAAATTTGGATGATGGCTAATGAATTAAGAACAAATTTTTAGTGGTGAAGTAATGGATACAAATCTACACTATCTACCCTAAGTTAATCATTGTGCAGTCAATGCATGGGTGTACTGTACCCCACATATATGTACAAGTGAATGTTAAAATATTTCGAATAAAAAAATAATAGAAAAAAGTAAGGAAAATAGGCCCCAGATCTTGGTGGGTGAGTGTCAAGGACACATTACAAAATGCATATATGGCTTATCCAAATATGCATTTCAAAGAGGTGAAGTTTATGGTTTATATCAATTATACCTCCATACAGTTGTTTGTTGATTTTTGAAAGAAAGAACAAATTCTTACATATTGAAGTCAAGGTTTCCCACAATCTGGCCCATTTCATCTTCCACATCTCCCTCATATACACATTAAACTCTAATTGACTTTAGCTACTAGACATTTCCCAAACATACCGCTCCTTCTTTCTTATCTTGCACTTTGTTGATAATGTTGCCTTTAGACTGCCTTCCTTCCATCTCCACCTACTCAAACCTACCTATCCTTCAAAGCCCAGTTCAAATACCCCCCCACCTTTCTATGAAACTTCCACATCGACACAGCCAGAAATGAGTTCTCTCTCCACTGAAAAGCCATAGAACTGGGACTAAACCAATCCCCTGGTGCTTTGCACCTTCTGAGCTTATACTCAGTAGAGGTATAATCCATCTATCCTACTGGTCTATATGGTTCTTGATGGCAAGGATCATGCTTAAGTATAATACTAATTATTTACAAATAACAAGTGTTCAATGAATAATAATCTTTGTTTAGAAAGTCTTAGCAAATACTCTACATCACATATTTCTTTATTTCCAATTTGCCTTGCATAGCACTCAGGGGCTGCGAGAATGAATGGGCAAAGCCAAAGTCCTTTTAATTCATTTCCAAGCTTTTTTGCACCACTCACCACATTCTAATTTTCCTTCTAGTCCTCATAAGGTATTCATCATGGCTTTCACTCTAAACCCAGATGAGCCCCTTAAAGAAGTCAATCCTCCTTTGAAACTACACTTTATAATCAGGATTTACAATTGGAATGGAAATTTGTTTTTCTGCCTATAGGCTAGTCCCTTAGGTTTTGAAATTTCTATTATTACAATATAGCAAACATTTTCATCATGTGAGAAACCCTCTCTACATAACAGATATAAGAGTTACAGAACACATCACGTGCCACACACCATCTCATCAGAAATACGTAGTTCATTATTCAGATGATGGGTACTTTCTGTGACCCTATCTAAAGAGGAGCTCCTAAAAAACCATCCTCAAAGGAGGGCAGGATTTTAATAGCTCAAAGACTGACACAGTTTATAACCATTCCTCTGTTTGAACCTATGCCACTCACCCTGCAAGAGATTTTTCTTCCTGTCTGGGACACACTTTCCTTCATCAGTTTTGAAGGTTACTAAAGCAAAACGCTCTCCTTCTGCCTCTTTTTTGGGGGTACAGGGTGAGGAGGTGATGCTTTTTAGAGTGGAGAGGACTCTCCAGAAGAATTAAAGCCAACAAATTTTTTTCCAGGATTTTTTTGACAGCTCACCCTCTGCCACATCAGAGGCAGAGCCCCAGCTGCCTTTGTAAAGGCAAATGACATGCAGAGAGAGACAACCTGGGCCTCTCCTCAGGAGCTTTTCTATTAAAAAAAAAAAAATCCAGCTGTTGCTATTGGACAGATTCTAAGGAAATGTAGCCAATCCTGGGGAGATCAAAGTTCAGAAACAGCTTGTTGATTTTCAATTAAATCCTACAATTTGGGGAATCTTTGTTTCCAATTAAAAAAAAAAAACACGTGATGGACTAAAAAGGGTAGGTCCTCAACGAGACGTAAAATATTGACAGAGCATAAATAGCTTTCAGGTTTACATTTTAATCACGTATTGAATACAAGATGATGTGTTTACACTAAAGCAGCGTCCATATGGCCGTATTAGCAACAGTCGCCTTTACTGATGCCAAAGCAGCAAAACTACATTGGGTGGAAGACGGACCATTGGAGAGAAAGCAAACCGCACAGAGACAATTATGTCCCTTATTCCCTGCCATTCGTCATGAAGAGAACAGTACAATTTTAAATGTTGCAAAGCACCAGTATCCCCTTTCAACTTTTAGCTATTCCCTTATTGTTCAATAAATTGAAAGAAGGCAGAGTTTGGACAGGCTTTTATGCCCCACACCTCTAGAAGCATTCACAGAGCTTGACCAAAAAGCAATGTTACTGCCTAACTGATAAAGGGATAATTCTAATTTAATTTAAAAGGGTAAGCCGTTAGAGAACAGAACACCTCGGGGCTTATCCACAAGAGCTAAGGCCTTTTATTACTAGATTTATATATCCCCATACCACCCAGATCAAACATGAGTAAAAGCCATTTCCACATAATGGCTCTCTGGTAGCCTATGGATAATGAGTTTATCTCCATCCATCTCTCATCAGGAAGGGATTGGCCCCTTTACAAACACAGTACAGAGTGGCCAAATTTTATATAAAGCTTTTATGAGGAAGAGCTGGGCAGAATTTCCCAGATCATCAGGGAAAGCAGAGTCCAACCTCATCTGCACTGGCTGGGTTTGGCAAATTAATCTTGACACACTTCCATTTCTGAAGATGTAAAACAGAAACACGCTCCATAATAACCAATCCTCTACAGAGAGTCTTCGTCGGGATTAAGGATGTTGGTGTGGATTGTAAGAAAAAAGTACAAATAGAACCCACAGCTATATTTCTAACTGTAGGCATGGTCAAGCCTGGTAAAGATATTGATTAAGTTTTTAAAAAAATAGAAGGAAAGGAAAGAATGCAAAAGTTTGTTACTGAGGGTTAGCAATAATATCCTTATATGAGAGGTGGACTTTTAGTGTTGATGTGGCTGTTCGTCCATCCTCATGGTGCTTCCAAGGTGGCTAACATGCAGCTTAGAGCTCTTCTGATCAGGAAAATTTCCCAGCCCACCAGGGCCACATGGACCATGTCAAGATGGCTCCCAAGATGAGCATATGAGGAATTGGTGACCTATGTTCACTCACCTGTGTCCTGATCTGAAGCATAGCTTTTGACTGCTTGTTTGTTAGTTCATCAGTAAACAACAGCAAAAGTAAAAGCAAGCTTTAACATGTTTCAAGTTATCATTCTCACTGATCTTCAAACTCAAACCAAACTTTGTCATCAGGCCTAGCTCACCAAGTCAGGACAATTTGGACATTGCCAAAGCCATGAGAACAGATATAAGTGGTTCTCAGCCCTGATTACTTGTGAGGAGCAACCAGGGAGCTCTTAGAGTCCAGATGCCTAGGCAGCACCTGAATAAGTCAGAATTTCCAGGGTATGTCACTGCTTTTCAAGTCTCCCTAGGTGATTCCAAAGTGGACTCAAGGTTGAGAACCACTGCTGTAAATTACCTTTCCATCCTACTATGTGAGATCAGTACTAGAATGACCAGCTCATCCCAGCATGACCAGAACTTTCTCAGTTTCAGCACTGAAAGCCCCATATCCCAGGAACCTCTGTAGTCCCAAACAAACCACGACAGTTGGTCAGGCTAGTGCTGAACTCTATCTTTTCCATAACTAGGTTTCAACCCTATCGAAAGGAAGGTTCTTGTTATTCTTCTTACACTTTTCAGTGACAGATAATCTCAAATCAAAATCCACTATTTTTTACCTATACCATAAGTGCTCCTTATTCTGCATCTCATGCCTCATCCAAAGGACTCAGAGATAAAATGTCCAGGAGATATTAACTTATGAGCAAAGGAATTACCTGAAAAAGTTAAAAATGTGTGGAGAGTACCAATATTTATAAAGCAAATATATGTCACAGGGCCTAGTTTCTTGTAGTCTCAGGTTTAGCCTAACTTCTTAAAAGTGCATATAGGGCTGGCCTGGTGGCGCACTGCTACTGTGTGCCACTTGGGAGCGCGGTGGCTCTCCCGCCGAGGGTTCGGATCCCACATACAGACCGGCCGCTCACTGGCTGAGCGAGGTGCGGGAGCAACACCGAGGGTTGCAATCCCATTGCTGGTCCTGGTCCGGTACGGGCGCGACACTGAGGGTTGCGATCCATTGCCAGTCATGAAAAAAAAGACAAAAAGGAAAAAAATAAAGTGCATATAAAATGTTAACCTTGCAGAAGACAGGAAATTTTCCCCAGGCTAAAAGTCTNACCGAGGGTTGCAATCCCATTGCTGGTCCTGGTCCGGTACGGGCGCGACACTGAGGGTTGCGATCCATTGCCAGTCATGAAAAAAAAGACAAAAAGGAAAAAAATAAAGTGCATATAAAATGTTAACCTTGCAGAAGACAGGAAATTTTCCCCAGGCTAAAAGTCTCTGTTGTAAGATAAAGAATTATAGCACAGCAAGGTTACTGGCTCAAGGACAGACAAGTTACTGATTTATATGTAAAGATACTGGGAAATTGCTCTAGGGAGAGAGAATGTTTGCTAAGATCAAGCTTTTGTTGGTGGATCAACTTAACCTCTTGCAAACTGCATTATGGAATGTCAGCTTGTCTATTTCAATGATGTTACTAGTTTTCCACTTGTTAGCCATAATTCTGATGATATCCTTCTGTCTTTATAATGGTTAAATCAACTGAATTTTCTTGTAAATTTCCTTGTCTTTACAACAAAAGGGAGAGGCTAACTTTGGAAGTGGCTGCCACTTTCAGTTTTGCTCCTCCTAATGGAGAAATTACTGAAGTGCAGTCATCCGGGCCTCAATGCATACATGTGCTTGAGTATTCGTGTAATTCTTTTCATCGTATCTGTTACACAGAGAAAAGAGGTGTAACAAAAATTAATTTCAATGAGCATTTATTAAAAGCCTACTACATGCCAAGCACAGTTTCAAATGCTGAAACTGTATGAAAATTCAGATCAAAGATGAACAAGCAGACAAGCTTACATTCAGAGTGTTCGCAACTGCCAGCACTATAAACAGCCAAGGCAGAAAAAGGAGAGGACCAAGGGAAACATAAAGAAAATGAAGGGGTAGATTAAAAAGTAGGTCAGGAGAATAAATCTGCAGATTTTATACTATAACTTTAAACTTTATAACATTTGTAAGAAAATATGTTATACATCTACTCAAAATAAAAATATTAATGCTAGGAGAACAAAGACAGGAATTTCCACACATGATATTTAAAGCTTATTTCTTCATGTATCACTTCAGAAAATGTTTTCTTTCTAAAATTTAAAAGTCAAGGCAGATGGGATGATGCAGAATCACTTAAAGCTCCTAGAAAATCCAAGGTCAATGAATATCACAAAGCTCAGAGTACATCTGAGCTAAAAGAATCTATTTCATTGGTAATTGGCCTCCATTTTGGAATTTGTGCTCATTATGCTATGAATAACCCTCTCTTGAGTAACTCACTTAACAAAAGCAAAAAATAAGAATAGCACACATGGTGGACTGATAGGTCAGACACATTAAATAAGACATGGAAACAAAACAAACAGTAAAGAGAAAAGATAGTTGTAGAACTTCATAAGAGAATAAAATTCAGTCCACCCTTCTTTTTTTTTTTTTTTTTCCTTTTTGTCTTTTTTCGTGTCCGGCAACGGATC
>NW_007727404.1:252857-254877 GCF_000696425.1 Galeopterus variegatus
GATTTCATTTCCTTTGGACCTGTACACAGATGTGGGATTGCTGGATAATATGGTAATTCTATTTTTAGTTTTTTAAGGAATCTTCACACTATCTTCCAAAATGACTCTACCAATTTACCATGCCACCAACAGTGTACAAGGGTTCCCCTTTCTTCACATCCTCACCAACACTTGTTATCTTTTGCCTTTTTGATAATAGCCATTTCAGCTGGGGTGAGGTGATATCTATCACACAGTGGTTTTAGTTGGCATTTCCCTGATGATTAGTGATGTCAAACATTTTTTTCATATATCTGTTGGCCATTAGTATGTCTTCTTTTGAGAAATGTCCATTCAGATCTTTTGCCCATGTTTTAGTTATTTATTTTATTGATATTCAATTTTTTGAGTTCCTTATATATTTCAGATTATTAACCCCTTATCAGATGTGTGGTTTATAAATATTTTCACCCAGTCCATGGGTTGTCTCTTCACTCTGTTGATTGTCTCCTTTGCCGTACAGAAGTTGGTTGTTAAACATTTACTAGCACAACATTTGTTCTACCTCATTGCCCATCTTGAATGTGTTAGAAGGGTCAGATACAATTTTTTTTAAAGGTTAAGTCTAGAGCAGAAAAATAAGGGTCTCAGTGCTAACCACCATCAGTGAAATGGCCAAAGAAACAAAGAGAATGGAAAATTTTTCCTACCACAGTGATAGAATATGAAGGAAAAAAAANTCGCGCCCGTACCGGACCGGGACCGGCAACGGGATCGCAACCCTCGGTGCTGCGCCCGCATAGTCCACCCTTCTAATAGAATCAAACATCAAAAAAACGGGGGAAAAGTTTCAGCATTCATTCTAGAACATTCTCAGCCACCAGACAGACTTGATATAGCCAATTTGGAGGAGGTTTAAATCTGTTATTTTTATAATTCTCCAGGAAAGTTAATTATTGGTTCAATCCACTATTTTTTTTTTAAGTCTAATCAGGAAGTTGCCTATAACAGCTCTCCCTTTTCCCTGTTTTAATTTCCCTCCAGGAAAAAAAAATGTATAATTACCACATCAACCTTCAAAATATCTAAGAACATTTAAGTTCTGTTTCTCTTTTTATTCTGACTGAGAAATGGACAAAAGAAAAACAAAATAAATGTTTTTAACCACTTCATATTACAACTCCAAATGACCAATCACATAGGTTGTAGTTCCTACAGGATTGGGTCATTTCTAAAATTAGCTCAGTTTAAATAGAAAGCATTTCTGGGTAGGGATTCCAGGGCTGTGCTGGAGCTGGCTTGTACCAGCTTGCAATGGCTGATTGCTGAATTTTGTGATCCGGTTATGTCACATTGGTAGCTTGAAATCAGCCTTGATGGGAATATTTACACCACAGAAATTAGCAAGATTTTCTAGAAATTAAGAAATTTTTAATTGGCAAATAATAATTGTATATATTTACAGGGTACAATGTGATCTTCTGATACATGTATACATTACAGAATGATTAAATCAAGATAATTAACATATCCATCACCTTACATACTTATTTTTTGTGCAGTAGATTTCAAAACCTAATTCCTCCTGGGTAACTGGAGTTTTGTACCCTCTTATCAACATCTCTCCATTTCCTGCTCCCTTCCTCCCTCACCTCCCACCCTTTGGTAACTACCATTCTACTCTCTACTTGTATGAGTTTGACTTTTTAGATTACACATACTCATATAAGCGAGCTCTTGCACTATTTGTCTGTGAATGGCTTATTTCACTTAGCATAATGTCCTCCACGTTCAACCATGTTGTCACAAATGACAGGATCTCCTTTTTTAAAAAAGATTTAATAGCATTCCTTTGAGTATATATGATGCATTTTTTTAATCCATTCATCTGTTGATGGGCACTTAGGCTGGTTTCACATCTTGGCCATTGTTAATAATGCTGCAATGAACATGGGAGTCCATATATCTCTTTGACATACTGATTTCATTTCCTTTGGACCTGTACACAGATGTGGGATTGCTGGATAATATGGTAATTCTA
>NW_007727404.1:256171-257063 GCF_000696425.1 Galeopterus variegatus
AAAAAAAACTGCTTTATATATCAGCTCAAAATAGATTCAACTTTAAAGAGGAAAGGCACAAATAAAGCCATAGTGTGGGAAGAGGTTGACACCCTGGAGGCACCCAGGGAAACCATGGTGAGGGTGCAGCAGACACCCTTTCCACATCACGGCACACGTCAGTGCACCGGTTGGGAAGCCCATATACAGGGTTCCTACGAGGCACCTGACTCCTTTTGTACAACATTTATCCAGTTTCATAGGCCAGCATGTCTTTCCTTTACGCGGCCCCACAATGATGTCCTTTGTAAAGTTTAAACACAAAGTTTGATTCCAAAGCCTTTCCTCTCTGTCACATCAAAGTCATGAGGAGTAGGATAAGGAAAAAAAAAAAAAGCAGCTTCTTGTTTCCTGTTCTGAAGGTGATGCTCAAGGTAAGATATATTCTATTTTTGTTCCTGCTTTGTAAGCATGAACACAAAATTACTGTGAGCCCTGAGCTGTAGGTTTCTGTTTATGTTTTCATCCAAACACACTGAAACACAGGTTCTCTGTTTTTTCCCCAGGATATGCTCTGTGTCCAGTGCTTCTCTCCTAATCTTCCACATCCCTTTTTGTGACAGTCTAAAGTGAAGGTGCGGCAGGTCAAACTTCCATTGATTTAGCAATGTTTCCCTTGGCTTGGAGAGGTGAAGAAATGTTGCCTGTCCCTTAAGAGGCATAAAGGTAGAAAATCAGGTCTTTGAAAAGGCAGTCGCACTCCATCCATGTGCATACTTTCCTTGGCCCACACTCTACGCCGACTGCTCACACACCTGGGTGCTCTCCATAACCCCAATTGGGCTCTGACCCCCCGCATCAGGCCACCAGTCCCCCACCTGCATGGAGGCCCACCTAAACCTTCTCTGGCTCC
>NW_007727404.1:258877-278633 GCF_000696425.1 Galeopterus variegatus
AAAAAAAAAAAAAGAAGAGAGCAATGGCAGAACTGACACTCCTTCTACTTACAGTATGAGTTCTTTGTCAGCTACATACTTAATCAGTCCCTTCAAGGTAAATTAGATATTTTAACAATAAGCAAGAAAGCAACTTCTTTTCAAAAGAAATTCATGCTATGGAAAGAGCATTGTGACAATGAATGTTTGGAAATGTTTTCATCATTATATGATTTTGTTGAAGAAAACACTGTAAGTATATCTCTATAAACACTTTTCTCTCTGAACACTGTTTTTAAATCTTCCAAATGGAGAGTTTCAGTGGGCTTTGAATGCCTCTTTTAAAAACATTATCTTCAAATTAGTTTTGCAAGAACATCTGATTGAGATAACAGAAGATGGAAATTTGCTAGCCATATTTCAACAAAACCCATTGCAAGATGAATTTTAGATTGAAAATTGACTTACATGATTAAGTGAAGTATATGATGCAGTTCTTCCGTTTGGATATTTTTGAATAATATTTTCCCACTATGATAAATAATTGAAAACCAAGCTTCAAAACAAACTTGAATTAGAAATACAGCTTCTAATAGCATCATCGCAAAATTTTAAACTAAACAGTTTAAAAACTAATAAAGTATACTAAAATATGTTGTTCTCATTGAAAAATGGTAATAATATTTTATGAGAACAAAAATATTTTGTAACCATAAACAAATAAAATAAAATATCATTTTAATGTGTTTATTTGATATTTATATAATTCTCTTTAACTCCTTTAAGTATCTATTTTATAATAAACATATATGGCTATCATAGTATATTTATATAAATGATAAATAAGTATATATAGATTGTGGGTCAATGTGCAAAAATATTGTACTGATAGCAACACAAGATTCAGGCTGGCTGGTTAGCTCAGCTGGTTAGAGCCTGGTGTTATAACACCAAGGTCAAAACAGATGCCCATACTAGCCAAATGCTAGGGAAAAAAAAAAAAAGATTGAAAAAGTTTTGTGACCATTGGTATATAATGGCTTCTGGCCTGGTGAGCATTTACTCCCAACATACTATGGTGCCTACTGTGTATGCCAGACAGCTGAAGCTCCTTGGTGGGTAAGTTAGAGAGCAATAAAAACATATTCAGAGTAGTGGATCAGTAAAGCTTCAATTAAGAAAAATAAGATGCAATAAAAAGAATAGGTCATAAAATATAGGTTTTTAAGTTTCATATTCACCTCAGAATGACAACAGTGTGCCTGTGTTGGTTCCAGTACTCTGCTTGAAATGCATTTAGAATGAAGGAAGCAAGCCCATTTACAGCAGTCACAAAAAATAAAATACCTAGGAATCAACTTAACCAAGGGGGTGAAAGAGCTCCACGACAAAAACTACAAATCACTGTTGAAAGAAATTAAAGAGGACACAAAAAGATGAAAAGACATTCCTTGCTCCCAGATTGGAAGAATTAACATTGTGAAAATGTCCATATTTCCTAAAGTGATCTACAGTTGCAATGTGTCTCCATCAAAATACCAATGACATTCTTCAAAGAAATAGAAAAAACAATCCTAATGTTCATATAGAACAACAAAAGACCTCAAACTGCCACAGCAATCTTGAGCAAAAAAATAATAATAATAAAGCTGGAGGCATAACACTACCAGACCTCAAACTATACTACATAATTATAGTTACCAAGACAGCATGGTACTGGCATAAAAACAGACACTCAGACTAATGGAACTAAATAGAAAACCAAGAAATCAACCCACAAACCTACAGCCAACTGATCTTCGACAAAGGGACAAGAATGTCATAGAGAAAAGACTCCCTCTTCAGTAAATTGTGCTGGGAAAACTGGACATCCATATGTAGAAAAATTAAACTAGATCCATACCTCTCACCATACACCAAAATCAACTCAAAATGGATTGAAGACTTAACTGTAAGACCTGAAACTACAAAGCTCCTAAAAGAAAATGCAGGGAAATACTTCAGGAAGTAGAACTGGGCAAAGATTTTATGAATATGACTCCCAAAGCACAAGCAACAAAAAGTAAAATAAATGAATGGAATTATGTCAAACTACAAAGCTTCTGCACAGCAAAAGAAAAAATTAACAGAGCAAAAAGAAANGGTCATAAAATATAGGTTTTTAAGTTTCATATTCACCTCAGAATATGAGGTGAATATGAGTGTGCCTGTGTTGGTTCCAGTACTCTGCTTGAAATGCATTTAGAATGAAGGAAGCAAGCCCATTTACAGCAGTCACAAAAAAATAAAATACATAGGAATCAACTTAACCAAGGGGGTGAAAGAGCTCCACGACAAAAACTACAAATCACTGTTGAAAGAAATTAAAGAGGACACAAAAAGATGAAAAGACATTCCTTGCTCCCAGATTGGAAGAATTAACATTGTGAAAATGTCCATATTTCCTAAAGTGATCTACAGTTGCAATGTGTCTCCATCAAAATACCAATGACATTCTTCAAAGAAATAGAAAAAACAATCCTAATGTTCATATAGAACAACAAAAGACCTCAAACTGCCATAGCAATCTTGAGCGAAAAAATAATAATAATAAAGCTGGAGGCATAACTACCAGACCTCAAACTATACTACACAATTATAGTTACCAAGACAGCATGGTACTGGCATAAAAACAGACACTCAGACTAATGGAACTAAATAGAAAACCAAGAAATCAACCCACAAACCTACAGCCAACTGATCTTCGACAAAGGGAAAAGAATACACCATAGAGAAAAGACTCCCTCTTCAATAAATTGTGCTGGGAAAACTGGACATCCATATGTAGAAAAATTAAACTGGATCCATACCTCTCACCATACACCAAAATCAACTCAAAATGGATTGAAGACTTAAATGTAAGACCTGAAACTACAAAGCTCCCAAAAGAAAATGCAGGGGAAATACTTCAGGAAGTAGAACTGGGCAAAGATTTTATGAATATGACTCTCAAAGCACAAGCAACAAAAAGAAAAATAAATGAATGGGATTATGTCAAACTACAAAGCTTCTGCACAGCAAAAGAAAAAATTAACAGAGCAAAAAGAAAACCTACAGAATGGAGAAAATATTTGCAAACTACACATCTGATGAAGGATTAATATCCAGAATATACAAGGAACTCAAACAAGTTAACAGTAAAAAAAAAAAAACAATTAAAAAATGGGCAAAGGAACTTAATAGGCATCTCTCAAAGGAAGACATACAAATGGCCAACAGACACATGAAAAAATGCTCAATATCACTCAGCATCAGGGAAATACAAATCAAAACCACATTAAGATAACATCTCACCCCAGTTAGACTGGCTATCATCAAAAAGATGCAGAACAACAAATGCTGGCGAGGATGTGGAGAAAAGGGAAGCTTCCTACACTGTTGGTGGGACTGTAAATTAGTGCAGCCATTATGGAAAATGGTATGGAGTTTCCTCAAACAACTTCAGTTAGAACTGCCATACCATCCAGCAATCCCACTGCTGGGTACATACTCAAAGGAATAGAAATCATCATGTTGAAGGGATACCAGCACCCCCTTGTTTATCACAGCTCTATTTACAATAGCCAAGAGTTGAAACCAATCTAAATGTCCATCATCAGATGACTGGATGAGGAAAATATGGTACATATACACAATGAAATATTACTCAACTGTAAAAAGTATTAAATATTGCCATTCACAGCAACATGGATGAGCTTAGAGAAAATCATGTTAAGTGAAATAAGCCGAGCACAGAAAGAGAAATACCACATGTGCTCACTCATAAGTGGGAGCTAAAATAATAAACATATAAATAAAAGAAAGAAAGAAAGATTCAACATTCACAATAATACATTGAAGTTTCAGAAGGATAACTGAGGTTGCTAGAAGTGGGAAGGGAGGGGGGTGGAGGAATGGCTAAAGGGCCGTGAATAGCAATGGTAGTGTATATTATTGAATATAATAATTATTCTGATGTAAGCATCACATATTGCACACAAGTATTGATGTTCAACTCTGTACGCCACTGATATGTACAATCAACTTTGTTACAATCAAAATAAATAAATAAATACATAAAAATGCATTTAGAGGGCCAGCCCCGTGGCTCACTCGGGAGAGTGCGGTACTGATGGTGCCGAGGCTGCAGGTTTGGATCCTATATAGGGCTGGCCAGTGTGCTCACTGGCTGAGCATGGTGCAGATGACACCGAGCCAAGAGTTGCAATCCCCTTACCGGTCAAAAAAAAAAATGCATTTAGAAATGCTGGATATGACTAAAACATGCTTTTAATTCAAAGATTCCTAAAACCAGATGATGTCAAAACCAGATGATAATCAAAACACAACTTTCAACATCAACAAAATTTTCCTTAACTCACCATGTCAAATCATATCACTCCTATATTCAATACTTTTCAGTGGGCTTTGCATCTCAGTAAAAGCCCAAATTCTCAGTATTGCCTACAAGGTCCTCTCTGATCTCAACCTTTATTACTCTCTGGCCTCAGCTCCTACTCCTTTCACCCTCAGGCACTGGGCTGCAGCTACACACTGGCTCTTTCTGGAACATTCCAGGCCACGCCCACCTCAGGCTGCACTTGCTGTTCTGCCTAGAAGAATCTTTGCTCACCTCCCTTAAGTTTCTCCTTGATTTTCACCTTAGCAGGGAGGCCTTCCCTGAACACCCTCCTGCAACCTCTCTATCTCTCCCGTGATTGATTCATTTTTCTCCTTAACTCCTATCACTATTTCAAATCATATATATTTACTTTTTTCTTTTTAAGCAACAAGGGAATATTTTGTGTTTTATTCATTGTTGTATTCCCAGCACTTAGGGACAGTGCCTGGCACATAGCACAGTAAACATCTTTGAATAAATATTCATCTTAAACAGGAAACTGAAGAGTGTTTCAAAATGTTTAAAAGGATGAGAAGGAACCACCTCTATTGATGTATTCAATATTTATTGGGCATTTACCATATATGTATAAGGCACTGTTTTAGATTAAGGAAATACAAAGCTGAGCAAAACAAAACTCCCTCAAGAAGTTTATGATTCCATAGGAGATCCAAGCACAGATCATTATAATACTTGGCAGGCTATGTCAGTTAAGAGAAGGGTTTGTGGCATGGGGGAATATGGGGAAGAGAGCACCTATTTCTGTCTGATTAGAGAGGGAAAGTCAGGGAAGTGGAATATCAGGAATGACTTCAGAGAAGAAAGTATTTGAACCAACCCTCAAAGGTAAAGTTATTTTCATTATATAGTATAATTTAAGCAGGCCACACATTATATAGCATAATTCATTTTTCTCTAAGATTATTTTCAGTTTTTCCTCTCCCCACTGCACAGAGAGGCAAAGAAAATAAATCTGTAAACTTACTAGCCCTTAAGGATCTTAGAGCTACTTGTAAGTCTAGGAATTAGAACTTTAGCAAAGGTTCTTGAATTCAGAAACAGAGAAACTTGGCCGACCATAGCAAAAGGACATTGTCACGTTGGAGGAGACTAAGTGTGAGCTGAAGAGATGGGGGTACACCCTGGTCTGAACAGGGGAAAACAATGTGTTTGATTAATTTTAACACTAATAGTTTCTTTCAGAAAATGTCACATTCTTGGCAGTTTTATGTTTCTTCTTATGCTATTTTACCACTTAAAGAGGATAACAGGGAAAAATCAAAGTCCCATGAATCTCCACTAATCTTTGCTTCAAACATGTCCTCAGGGATCAGGACATCGGCTGTGGCATCTTTCAGGTTTTTCCTCCTGAGTTCTCAAGTCCTTTTATGCCAAATGGGAAGAAGAGACATGAACCCAGGATTACCAGATTTATACTCACTAGCATTTTTATCTCATTCTACCAGTATGTATCTGTGATCACAGCACCTGCTGGTTCAGAAACACCAAAAGATCAGGCTCAAGAGCTCTTGCAACTATTTAGCTACTGGATTAAAATAGGTGTCTGGACAGAAGAGACTTCTGCTTAAAAGAGTAGAGCAAAAATATCTTCACACTGTTAGAAATGCATAACCTTCCAGCAACAGTGTGATGGTGGGCCAGGGGAAGAGAGGCTGGCAACCTATAGGCACCTTAAGGCTATCACTGGAGTGTGTTTTTTTGTTGCTGATGGTTATACCACACATGGCATCAAAAAGGACTTCTGAGGCTGGCTGGTTAGCTCAGTTGGTTAAAGCATGGTGTTATAGCACCAAGGTCAAGGGTTCAGATCCCTGTACTGGTCAGCCACCAAAAAAACAAAAAGGAAAAAAAAGCCCATTAAGACTTCCCAGGAGCCTTAATGGGGTCATTTTCTTTACAGTCACACAAGCAGTTGCCTGATGATGAGTGGATTACAAGAATAGAAAGCACCAGCATTATTTCCATATTGACTAAAGAGATAGGAATGGATATTAGATCCCATACACAAATATTTTATTTATAGATAAAAGTTTGAAATGGCACATGAACACAAGACAGTTAAAGGTAGAAAACTCTTCCCATTATAAACATTCACAACTTTTAATCAAGTATAAAATAATATCTCCTGCTCAAATAATTTTCCTAAGAAATTAGAATATGCAAATCAGTGAAGAAAAATGTCTCAAGGTGATGCTTTGATTATATGACAAGGATCTTTATCATCAGCCATGATTTCACTTATCTACAAATATCCTTCAAAAGAAAAGGCGGAGATAGTTGCTATACAGACCACCACAAAGCTCAAAAGAAATTAATTTCTATTGCCAACACTTTTTATAACCAGACTTATGTTTGTAATTTTGTGTTGATCCAAAATCAATGAACAGTTTATTGCTCAGTTCAGAAAGTCCTTTTGGACAAACTCTGATTTCCAGAGCCAAGTAGTTAATTTTCATGTGTTTTACATGACACTCAGGAGGTTAATTATTAAGCAGGTAGTGTGCGTTTCATTTCCAGGAAGAGATAGACATCTCCCCCAGCAGTCCACAGGGACAATGGAAGGTAGAAGAAAGATCTGATCTTCATTTCACTGTTGATGAACTGAATATCCTGAATGGATATTCTGTGGCAGTCTAATGAGACAACACAGCTCAGAGCGGAAATTTGAAATATTCTGAGTCACTATAGAAGTGGAGATTCAAACCTGCTTTTATTTTCTCGTTTCAAAGAGCTTTTATACCATGTCTCCAAATATGAAAATGGTCCTTGTCTCTCCCCTACCACTCCTTTTTGATTGTGTGTTACTCAATGCATAGCAGCAATTCCAAGGGGAACAATCATTCTAGCCCCAAAGCAGCATCTGAATTTGGCTACTTTCCACTAACATAGTCCATGAAAACTTGTTTGCAATTTTATGCTCTTTATCCTCTTGCCACCTCATAGAAATGGTCTTGACACATCCCAGGGTAAAAACCACAGGAACTGTAGCCCACAGAATCAAGTGAGTTTTTTGGCATCTCTTGTATAAGTCTTTCCATTCTGAAAAGCAGACCTCAGCCACAGTTTAGAATCAAATGTGCAACATAGCTATACTAGAAATAAAGTCTGTATCCCAAAGAAGCATTACAGTCAATTTTCACTGAAATCCTTCATTGGTTAGACTCTAGCTTCTTTCCAGTTTAGGCTAATGTATTTCAAGATACCTTCACCACTATCATGACTGATCTACTCCATGGGTAAACAAAAATTTCTGACTTTCAAAACTGTCAATCCAAAACTTTTCATCAAAAGCCTGAAAAGCTTTTTGGAACTCCCAAAGTGTACCTGCAAAACAATGCACTACTTACGATCTCAGATTTCTCTACACTTGCCTTGGAGCAAATTCTCCCTTCTCATCACTCTATCCCCTACGCTTTCCACATGCAAAAGTCAAAAAGCTAGCTTATATTAAGTTCTAAGGTCTGTAAGGGAAAAATAAATACATAAACTTCTGTTGGTTAAAGCAAAACAGCACAAAAATTTTCTTCCATAAGTGAAGTCAAAAGAAAAGAGAAAAAGAAAACTTGAGCCAAACAAAATAGCCTTCCCTCCACTCAATCAAGATTTTTGTTTAAAGTCCATTCTTTACAAGCAGTGCAGACCCATAGTTCTCACCTGCTGCTAGAGAAGCACAAGGCATTTTAAGTTTCAATCCTGTACATTTTCCTTAAGAAATGATACCTGCTGACCAGAGAAACAAATTAGCTATAAATAGCAAATAAATATGATTTTATAAACTTTAGGGCCTCCAGGGGACTGTGATTTTACCAATGAACTAGCTTTTTAAACAGAATGGATGAGTCCATGGGCACATTAGGGATGCGATACTATGGCCATCACCTGTCTGTGCATCTCCCTCTGAGATACCAGGTAGAAAAACAAATTGCCAGCCTGTAATAGGAGGCCTTAAATGACAAAAATTAGTTTCAGGTGTCACAGTGAACTCTGTCCTGTTTTATCCCACCCTGAAGACCAATAGCATCTTCTGTCCTTCACTTTCCTGTCTGCCTACTTCTCCCTGTGTCTCTGCCTCTCATTCTGTCTCCATCTGTTAGAGATCTCTCCTTTGCCTTCTGTCTCTCTCCCTCTCTCCCCCCTCCTTCTCTCCCTGTCTTACGTTGGTATTTCAATTTGGGGTTTTTTGTTTTCCAGAAAACAGTACTGATTTTACACTCCTGGAAATGAGAGAATACAGCTGGGCAAGAATTTCCCTGGGAATGAATCATTATTGTTCCCAATGGTTTTATTTCTCTTCTTTACAAGTCTCCCTGCTGCCCACAAAAGTGCCAAGCTCCTTACAAATGGGACAGCAAGGTGTCACATTTTTCCCCTCTAAATGCAGAGTAAACTTTCAAATCCTTGCTCCACTGCACTGAAAAATGAAACTATAACTACATGCTGGAAGGTCCTTAAAGAATTCCTTTCTAGGCTGAGTCCCTGAGTGGCTTCTACATGACTAAACAAGTGCTTCAGAGGAAGAATATTTATCCTTATGAAATGATTTCCCATAAGAAAACTTTGGTTCTACAACTACCTTCCCCAGGAACCCTAGTTACACCACTGACATTAGAACTCACAGCTGTCATATGAAGCATATATAGAGAAAAAGATAAGCCTTTCCCGGTGAGGACTGAGCCCTAAGTTCTTTTCTATTCCCCATGGCTAACATAGAATAAGCAATAAATGCATATTGGTAATGACGAAACCTATGTTTTATGACCTAAAGTCCTGCCAAGATTAGGGTCCTGATCCATCCTTTCTCTTCCCAGAATTTTATTAATTCTGAAAATAACAGAAGTTTTCTTACAGGTTTCAGTAAGCCACTGCTATCAAGAATAGGAGCCTCCCTCCACAACTGCATTAATTCACATTTGTAGCTCTTGTTGCTCTAAGCCAGATGCCAACAAACTGCGCCCCATGGGCCACATCCAGCCTGCCACCTGTTCTTGTGAAAGTTTTATTGTGACACAGCCATGCCCATTTGCTTACATATTGGCTATGGCTGTTTTCACACTATAACGGCCGAGTTCAGTTGTTGCCACAGAGACTGTATGACTCTTTACAGAAACAATAGACATACCTGCTGGAAGCAACAGAAACACCTGATGTTTATACCAATAATTGCTATCACTCACTGAATATTTACGTGAGAAAGTGATAGGTACTTTATGCAGATTATTAATTGTCACAACAACTTTATGAGTTAGGCACTTTTATTATCACTGCTATAGACTAACTGTCTGTATTCCTCCCAAGTTCATATGTTAAAATCCTAACCCCCAATATGACAGTACCAATATGATGGCATTAGGAGGAAGGGCCTTTGGGAGGTGATTAGGTCATGAGGATGGGATTAGTGTCCTTGTACAAGAGACCCGAGAGAGTTCCCTTTGCCTCTTCTGCCATGTGAAGACACAGCAGGAAAACAGCCATCTACAAACTGACAGTCAGGTCCTCACCAGACACCAAATCTGCTGGTACCTTCATCTTGGACTTCTCAACCTCAAGAACTGTTAGAAATAAATTTCTGTTGTTTAGAAGTCACCGTGGTACTCTGTTACAGCAGCTTGAAAGGACGAAGAGAATCACCATTTCAATAAAGAAATTAGGTATCTTTTAAGAGAAGCCAAAAGTCAAAACCAGGCAGTCTGGCTTAACAGCCCACGCTAGTAATTACTCTTCCAAACTCGTTCTAGATTTAGGGATGTTAATGCTCTGGCAGGAAAGAAATTGAACAACAGTAGGACATAGTGCAAAACAAAACAGTGAATGTCTTTTTTAAAAGCTGAAGAAAGTAGGGCCAAAGAATGAGAAAGAATGTGGGACTGTTAATAAAAAAAAGCTGGGACAGCAGGCTGTAAAATTTTACTGAAGTTAAACTTTTAAACCACTTTCATAGATTCCTTACATGAAATCTAGGAAAGAGAGAGCAACCAGCTAGATACTGAATAAATGTTTGGTGAGTGGATAGTTGAATGGATGGAGAAACGGATGAGCACTAGGGTATCTCATAGAATCAAAGAGAGCATTGCATGACCAAGAAGTGGGAAGAATTGGGAGCAGGGTAAATGCAGAGACTTCAACAGGAGATTTTAGACGTCCTCTTTATAGATGACTGTCATCAGCATGACTCAGCCCCAGCGATATTTAGTTTCTGGGTATTTCCATTCTGGATTTTAAATTCCAAGGAGATAAAATCTTATTAGGCAAACTTGGCCTAAGTCTATACCTCTAGAGCAGTGGTTCTAAACCCTAGCTTCTCCCCCTGGAGGGCTTTTTAAAAATACCAACTCCCAAGCCTCACCTAAGGTCAATTGAAACTGAATCCCTGGGGATAAAGACTTGGGTGAACTTGGAACTCTCTTCAGTGATTGAGGCCGAAACCCATAGTATAAAGCCAACTGGAAACAGAGCAGAGAGAATATAGAGCTAGAGCCCTCACTGAGCATTTTCAGGTACATAATAAAGTACTCATTACTTTCTAAGCTAACTTGTGTTGCATTTTTTCTTACTTGCAAAATGTAGCATCCTACCCAATAGAATCCTGATCTCCAAGAATGAGGCACTCCCACTAACCTGAATCACTGCCATGAAATCAGATCTAATTAGTCAACATATTCCAAGTGTCCACTCTATACTCAGATCGGTCCTGAGTGTTACAGAGGACATTAATAATTGTTAGACCCCCCTGTGTCCTCAAGAAACTTATAAAATAATTCTTAAAACCCTGACCTATGGAATCTAGAAGAGACAGAGCATGAGAGACTTGAACCAAGTTAGTACACTAACAACATATTTCCTTTTTTGTCTGGTTTCATTTTTTAAAAAACGGGTTTTCAAACAAAGATATAGAAACTGTGTTTGGGGGAAAATTTTTAAGAATGGTTATATTGGGCATTGGCTTAGATTTTGGCCTCCCAATACAGGAAGAAAACTAGTAACGTTTCTTGAACTATTTGCAGGGCTGACTAAAGGGCAATCAAAGGAACTCATGGTTACTGGAGTAACAGCTGCAAAGTCATGATTTCTGAAGCAAATTGAACTTTCCATGTAAAATCTCATCTCCTTAAGGAAGACAGTGCAACCTGGGGGTTGGGGGGATGCAGGAGGAACAAAGCACTGACTTCAAAGGAGAGCTGCTTACCAAACTCATCCAAATCTCCAGTGGCCACTTGCTTCTGTATGAATCAGCTGATCTTCATGAAGAGAAATAAATCCTCTCCTCAGTGGTTTGACTGCCGGTACCATGGAGAGTGCTTCCAAGATACAAAAAGAAAGAAATTTAAATAATTAAGAGAATAAGCAATTGCAGCCTTTTCTCCTGCAGCACTAGGGACTTAGGTTATTCGAAGATTTTCAGCTTCCCTGACTCTAAAGCGCCCACATGGTGCACACTGAAACTGCAGTCATTCAGGGCTAGACTCACTCTGCTCAGAACTTGCACAGACTCCCTAATACCATCCATCATGTAATTTATGGTATAGTTGAACAGGGAGCTATAGGAATTGGAACCGTGGTTTATCACCATGAGAATATTTGAAGAGGCCTCTCCAACATGTTAAGCGAGCCTGAAAAAAAAGGCACATTGTGAAAAACTTTATAAATAGAGAGGCAAATGGGTTGTGATGGTCATGGTGATGCTGAGTTGAAATTACAATATAATGCTGACTCATTTTCCTTTGGAATTCAGATGTGATTTTCTTTTTAGCTTTTATATCTCAAACTATTTCAGACTAGCAGTGGATATTACTTGGTAGTAATGTATTGTAGAACATTCGCTTTGGTTGCAAAACAGAGATTCTTTTGGTCTCAAAGAGTACAACTGCTCAAATCAACAAAAATAGAAACACACTGTTTTCAAAATAAGGATGGCATCTTTTTAAAATGAAGTTTTCCTAAAACAAGAATATTAGCACTGTCGTTTTGATAGTCTTTTCAGAAAGACAGACACCGGTCGACTCCCTACCTTTCCTAATGAGAAGACCCTGTAAAGGATCAGCAGCTACCTATTCAGCAAAGTGGAGAGCCATTTTTTTAAAAAGACTTTTTGTGCTCATAGTTGTATGGGCCATGCCTTAATACACTTCTTGTGTAACTAGCAAGAGGATTTCTGCAGCTTGGAAACCAGAGATAAAATTAATATATTGGTTGATATCCTCAACAGCCTCTCAGGTATCATCATTGAGAATTATTATTTTCAGTAGTTCATGGCTCATTTCTTTAAAATTAAAATTAGTGTTGTGGCACCCAAGGATAATTTTCCAGCTGTCTCTACAGAGAATAATATAAGCTTGGTAAGTTTAATGAATGGTAGTTTACTGCCATTCAGTGTCAATGCAGTGAATGAGTTTGCATTTAACAGGAAATGGAATCACAGCCTTACCACTGTCTTCATTAATATGAAATTCTAATATAGTCATGTTAGCTGATAAATTATGCCCAGCATCTCAATTACCTTATCAAGGAAAATGATTCCTAATGACCAAGGAGGGAATAAGGAAATGCAGGAAGACATCAGGGCCAAATTAGTTGAGATGAAATTGAAACTTCAGGAGATCGGCAGATCAGACCTGAGCTAGTTAGTAGGAAATAGGTGCCTGGTGTCAGCAGGAAGATGTGGAAAACAAGAATAAATAGAAACTAGAATACAAGGTCATGAAAGTTGACCAAGGGAAGTGACATGTGAAGGATACTAACATTTATAAAGCAAATATATTTCACAGGGCCTAGCTTCCAAAGCCCTGTAGTTTCAGGTATAACCTAACTTTTTAAAATTACATATAGAAATGTTAAGCTTGCAAAAGACAGGAAACTTTCCCCAGGCTAAAGTCTCTGTTGTAGATAAAGAATTGTAACACAGCAAAATTGCTGACTCAAAGGACAAATGTCCTTGGTGCAGGTTAACCTACTGATTGATACGTTGAGAAAGTTACTTGATTGTTATGTAAACATACTGAGGGAATTGCTGTAGGGAAAGAAAAGTGCTTGCTAAGAACAAGCTTTCATTGGTGGATGGACAACTTTTTACAAATTAATGAGTGTTCCCATGACAATTATCTTACTGTCCTTTTTGTTACCACCTATGCTCCTTTTCTGTAACCTCCTGCCCTGGAAAATAAATACTAGGAGAAGACCCCAGTCCGGTGTTATTTTTCCAAGGAGGAATGCCTCTCTCTTGATGGTTCCTGGAAAATTAATCCCTTCAAGACTTCACTGCTCAGAAAAAATGGGCTTTGAGTAATCTTTTGCATCTCTGTCACCCAGGGGAAGAGAGGTGACAGTGACAGGCCCTGCAATTCTCTAAACAAGCAACTGAGATCCCACATAGCCATTTATGTTGGGTTTGCAAACACATACAAGAAAGCATACACGTAATCCAGAGGGCTGGAACCACTTAGGGACTTTGGGGGGACCTTATGGATGAGAACCATGTTGGTGCTATGCCCTGGGCCCCTGTGCTCCTAAATTCTTCCCAACCTTCCCCCACTCTACTCTGTAATGCAGAGGGACCAACCCCTGAAGGCTATGTCCACATCTCTCATCAACTGGCTTCCAGCTGCATTGGCCAACAGGATCACTAATGAGAGACTGGAAGGTGGGAGGAAAGGAAAAGCAAGAGCATTTCTGCCACTGTCTGGCTGCTTTAGGTAGCATCTCTGCCAGAGGCTCTTCCTCCTCCTTCATCCCAGCTCCCATTGGACAGACAGACAGCTATGGGTGACCCGAACCCATGGGCTGCAGTAACCCCTCCTTCTCCCTCTGCCCCTCCAGATAGGGATAGTCGCAGCTTCTTGTTTCTAATCTCGAGGGTATCCACTGTCCTCTACTTGACTACTCAGATCTTCCCTAACCTGTAATGGCCAGTTCCTTGCATTAAATTCACTTTGCTTTAAATTCTTAGAGCACGTTCTGTTTTCCTAGTTGGACTTTGAGTGACACAGGAAATAAGAGATGGAGAGACCACAAGCAAAAGTCCTCAGAAATCTCTATGACGGGCCCATTCACTGCTAATACTGATTCAGGGAGGGGAGATAATTCATTATGAGAAAGTGCCTGCAGAGCCAGCTGTCCAGGCTAGCCTGAATTCACTGCATTATTCTCCATCAAATAGACTAGGAGCTGAGGAAAACAAGGAGCGATACCCTTTCCAGGCAGGCCCTTAGGGAAGAAAAAAGCTGTAAAATCAAGGCCCTTACTTTTTCCCTCTTCTCTGGAGGAGACTTGGGAAAACAACTGAGAGGGAGAGCTATCCATGCACAGAAAGATAAGTGGGCACTAGAACCTCTCCTCCCCATTCAAAGATGCATCACTGGGATTTTCACACAATCTAAAGGGGATGAACACAGCGCAGCACAGTAAGAAAAGCAAGTTGAGATTTCCAGCAACAGCATAGACCCTCCAGCCAAGCAGCAGAAATTTAATTGAAAGAAAAACACTAATTAAAGTTAGCTCACTTCCAAGTCAAACAAGTGGGTGAGCCTGTGCTGGGAGGACCTGCAGGCCCCATCCTCTCATCTTTGCAAAGGTTCAGGAAACATCTATAAAGGACACCTCTCCAGTTTCTGCCCCAGATGATCCTCGTGAATCTCCAGATCACTAGGCACTGAAATAATTCCATCTTCCTCTTGGAAGAACTGGGGCAATGGAATGGGATTCAGACCGCACAACCCACCAGCAGAAGAGCAGAGGCAAAGACTAAGATTTAAATATAAGCATAAATAAATAAATAAAGCACAAGTCCTGACATTAAGAATGATGAGTCCACTGGTTCGCTGCTGCCTCTCAGGGATCATTACCATATTGCTTTCCATAATCTCCTTAGAGCGAAATTAAAAGTCACCACTGCTCTTCATCTCCCTGCCTATTTGCTCAATGGAATGAAATCATTCTTCCTTATGCTGCAAATGAGCTGCCTGCTTCAAAACTCCCTTAGACACTCACGGCATTTTCTTGAAGAAAGTCCTCCTCCAGCCACCCTTAATTAGACTGAGGTGACAGGAGAGGCTCCCCTACTGCCCCTTCCAATGTGTGCAGCAGGAGCCAGTGCTTCACTCCCCTTGCATTTATTTCCTGTGCAAGGCCCCAGCCACGTGGGCCAGCTGCAAAGCAAGTTCAGCTCGTGCAAAAATTGCTCATGCTGACACGCTCAGGGAGCCTTTTCCCTGGGTGTTTTAAAGAGCATCTGCATCAGCATTCCATGCCTCTGAGGGATGGGGTGGGGGAGATGTGTTTGAGCTCTGGCAAGAGGGGTGAGGATGAGGCAGCCCTCCTCTCTGCAAGCACTTACACGACTCCACGGGCAGCTTCCCCTGGGAGCCTCCAAGGCTTGAAGCCTGGTCATTTCTGCCCACATCAGCTACCGCAAGCATCTGACCCATGAGCTGACCCAAGATGGTCCCATGAGCCTGATCTCCAGGCCTACCACAAAGAGGCTCCAGCAGCAACTGCAATAGTGTCACCTTAGCCTTGACTGACTTTCCGTTTCAGAAACTTTTGAGGATATTTAAAGGTGGAGCAATATCTCCTGAAATTAAGACACTTAAAGGGAAGGTAGTGAAATTCAAGACTGACTTTGTGTGAGGGGTCCCCATCAGCTCCCACCTTTCTCTAAGAGGTGATATGGGATAGTGGCCAAGAACCACTCAGGGCCAAAGCTGGTTCTTAATTCTACCATGTACTGGGTGACTAGAGCAAATTACTTCTCTGTACTTTAACTTTCTCATCTATAAAATGGAAGCAATAATTATAAAAGGGCCCACCCCTAGGCTATTGTGATGATTGAATGGGTTAGCCAATGTAAAGAGCTTAAGGTCTTGTAACAAGTAAAACTTGCTTTATTAGTATTCTATTCCCTAAGTACCCCAACGCTGATTTCCTGGTAGCTGCAATTGTTGATATTGTCATTGGCTTCTTGGTTTGTCTTTAAGGCATCAATCCCTCTTCCACTGTGGTACCCCTGGGAGGAGGCACATGTTGAGCATATTTTCTCCCCATAAGAAGAAGCTTGTGGGGAGTTTCTCAAAGTTTGGGTAATTTCTGTACCTTGCCCTATAACAGATGTCAGTGCTCCACCCAGTCTCTGGTATCCCTTTACCACAGCACTTCTCAAACCTCATTGTGTTTTAATAAATCACCTGGGGGGCTTGTTATACTGTATCTTATGATTTTGTAACTCCAGGGTGGGGCTCAAGGCACTGCATTTCTAATACATTCCCAGGTGGTGCTGATACTGCTAACCCATGGATCATACTTAAAGTATTAAGGCTTCTGTGCACACCAAACCCTAGTGCCCTTTCACTCCCAACAGCCAGCACCTGTATCCTTATCATCAGACCCCACTCTGGCTGCTGGAGCAACTCTGCCAGCACACACTGAGAGCTCGAGAGCATGGAAATTGATGCCCCAGGGGCAGTTCTTAATCAGTGTTGGGTGGGGCAGGGTGTAAATACCTCTGTGATCCTGATCTGGACAACTCTGAACTGTGATCGATGCCTTCTCAAGAGCTCTTCTGTGGGACTGAGCCAAAGTCAGCCTCTGTGAAACTTTGCTCACTTTTCCATACTGGCTGGGCTTCTTTCCCTTCCCTTTCCAGCCTCCCCACTATTCCCATACCAGTTGGGGGGGGGGGGTTAAGAATACTTTCTAATAAATCCCAATGAATGATGTTTGCCATTCATTATTGATTCGTTCATTCAACAAATTTTTACTGTTATCCCTGACTCCTGTATGTGCCTGACAACAACCCAGACACTGTCCAGACAGAAACAAGTCTCAGTCCCTACCCCAAAGAGTCCTACAACCCCAAAGACCAAAGTCCCACACAGTTAGCATTTGGAGAGAGCAGAAGCCCATGGGGAAATTGTGGCAACCACACCACTGAAACCACCCCACCTAGGAGAACATGGACAGCTCTAAACATGTCCATCCCTAGTGGCCTTTTCCAAATAGAAATGGCAAGATCAGTATCAGTTAGGACATTGGTTCCCTCCTTCACCATCCCTCCCTCTCCTGGGAACCCTGATGGCAGGACATATGGCAGTGGAGAGCCCACAGCTGCCTGAAGCCTGGCAGATCTGGAGCCAGACAGGCTGAGCCCTCCCTGGCTGTGCCACCTCATCGAGAGTTTCACCCTGTCAGGAGCTGCAGGTGCAAACTGGCTTTCCATGGCCCTGGCCCGATGCAGGAAGAGAGCAGCTGCAGGGGAAGTTACAGCTAGTCAAGGATGGAAAATGCTGGACGTCCTCAATCCACTTTCCCTGCCCCTCTGGGAGAATGACTGATATTTCTCAAGCCCTCTCCCTCCAGAAGCTACTCAGGGGCTCTGCCAAGTGAGGGCTGTCATCAGCCAGGTGAGTCCTCTCCTTGGAATCTAAATAAGAAGCAACACAGGCCAGGTAGTCTGAAACCTGCATCACAGTGAAGAGAAATCAGGAAAGTGCCCCAGGAACAGACCATAGGTAAGGAGACCTGGTATCCCTGTATAACCATCTCAAGGGATAAACAAGTAAGAGAGAAAAGCATCTTTCAGAAAAGTGATCAAGTTAAGGAAAGGAAATCTCTCTAGGAGCTGTCACATTAAAAATCAGCAGGATCACAGATTTAAAATCATGGGTTAAAGAGCAAGGCCTTTGAAATCTGGGTCAGAATTCTAACTCTGAAACAGCCTAGCTGTGTGACCTTGAGCTGGTTTTAGCTTCTCCTTGTGTCCCAGTTCCCTGCATACAAATTGAGGCAATCATACCTGCCTCATGACTGCTGTGTGGATTAAACGGTGGTCTGACATTGAAGGCTTAGGACAGTGCCCATAAACGGGGCCCTCCCTGTGCCTCAAAGCCTGAACCATCTCCTCCACCCCCACTCCTCCACTTCTCTTCCCTTCTTGCAAGCAAATGTGCACCATACTTTCCCTTACCGCCTTCATTTCAACATCCATTCCTGGTCTTCTCTGCAGCTTCACACAAACTTGTCTGCACTGCCTTCGTCTCCTCTAAGCTGCCCCTGAAGCCCACCTCTCCCACATAAAGCCAAGGCACCTCCCAGCATCTGAACTTCTAGGTCTCCCCACTCTCCCAGAGCACTTTCTCAAGCACCAGATGAATGTGTTATAACTAATCTAGACAAAGACATCACCAAAATTATTTTTCAATCATAAAACGTCTTTTAACTTGAATAATGTGGACAAATGTTCCACTCCACTTCAGCTCTGAAGCCACTGCTTGTGCCCATGTGAGCTCATTTCTAGGACCATTAAGTGTTGTTTCTACTTGTGGCTCAGATTGAGCTGTGATCAGGGGCTGTGTGTTCTAGCAGCCCCCTTCCTAACTCACTGTGAGACCCCAAGCATGCTATATGGAAGTCACTTGAAAATATATTCAATACTAAAATGAGGAATTCTTGACATAGCTACCTGGGATTTAATGAGAAATTACTGGAAAAAAATTATATACATATATATGCCCACACATATATATACACAAGTATACACACACACAAGAGGTCTCTAGAAGGTTCATGGAAAGATTCATATTATCTTTTAATTCCACTTTTCCATGAACTTTCTGAAGTACTCTTGTGCATATGTGTGTGTTTACCCCCCCACACACACACACTCACATTTAGCAAAAGATAAAAAAACTTCACAACTGTCCAGTAACAGTTTAAAAATACAAGAATGTTTTTCAGGAAGAGTTGCTTTAATTCAAACATCTTTAGGGGGTTATGTATTTTAGCCACAATCACATGATAAATATTTGATTTGCATTTATCAGCTAATCAGGAATAAAAATTACAATCCCAGGGAGGACATTTAGCACTTCTAAATGCTGAACATTTGAATAATATTGTTGAGGGACTGAAACAGTGAAATGTACCCAAGAGGAAAAGTCAGAGACTTCAAAACATCTTTTGGAAAAATAAATAAATAATAGAATAATAAAAAGCATCACAGCTTAAAAGATGAGGGAGGGGGTAAAGATTTTTAAAATTAATGAACTGAGCTCTTTTCTCCAGGAACATCATTTCTGTATCATTTAATCAGACTTGAACTTTTTAGATTGCCTTTGAAACAAGTTAATAAACAATGTGTGTCTGCCCTATTATGGCATTTCTTACAAGTAAAACGTACTTTGGGATTTGTCCTTCAATAAACGTAAGAAAATGCCAGTGGTCCCTGCAGGCTTTATCTGAGGTCAACAGTGAAGGATAAATGGAAGCAAAGCTCTTCCTCGAAGGTTTTGGAAGGCACAGGAAAGGATCACTTGCTCTTTTTCGTACAACTGGACTATTCACTACTAAGGT
>NW_007727404.1:278643-340703 GCF_000696425.1 Galeopterus variegatus
CATGTGGGGGCCGGCCCTGTGACGCACTGCTACAGTGTGCCACTTGGGAGCGTGGCGGCTCTCCCGCCGAGGGTTCGAATCCCACATACAGACTGGCCGCTCACTGGCTGAGTGAGGTGCGGGCGCAACACCGAGGGTTACGATCCCGTTGCCGGTCCCGGTCCGGTACGGGCGTGACACTGAGGGTTGCGATCCATTGCCGGTCACGAAAAAAGACAAAAAAAATAAAAATAAAAAAATAATAAACATGTGGGCTGGGACAGGCTATAGCTTAATCTGATAATACTCATCAATACATTAACAGGAATCAGAGTCCCAAAGGGTGAGTATAGAAAAGACTGAAATGATCATTTGCAGGGCAGAAAAGAAATTTGGAGAACAAGCAGGCTATTGTATTTGTATTAGCCTCCTTGCATTTGGAAAACAAGGAGGCTATTTGGAGTACTGGGAACTTTGTTAAAGGGATCCTCAAGAATGGAGGGGAAGAAAAATAAGAGGGGGCAGAAACTCCTCAAAAACATCCTTATCTATTTTACAATTTTATCAGTTTTTCCAAAGGTACTAATACCTCTGCCAGGGACCCAGGTATGTCTTAACATATCAGATGGAGATAAGCTGCCAAGGGGATAACTAAAAAGAAAAAAAAGTTAGGGATTCATGTCCCAAAGGCCACTGAAAAATGAATCCCTTAGTTTTCAACTCCATGGGAACCTACTTTTCACACAGCATAGAGCAAAGTGGAAATCTTAAACTCATTGGAGATAAACTTAAAATAAAGCTGAGATCAAAATGGTTAGTAATGTGCAAGCCAAAGAAAACCTCACCTGCCTGTCCACACTTTGATTCCCAGGCGCCATGCCCACACTTTGATTCCCAGGCACCATGTAAACAACTCTATACTATTGATGCTCAACATACCATTGGGGAAAAAAGGGCTCACATTTTCAGAGAAATAAATAATTATTCAGCAGTTTGGGAAATGGAATTTGTTCTTGTCAAAACTGTCCACACTTTGATTCCCAGGCGCCATGTAAACAACTCTATACTATTGATGCTCAACATACCATTGGGGAAAAAAGGGCTCACAATTTCAGAGAAATAAATAATTATTCAGCAGTTTGGGAAATGGAATTTGTTCTTGTCAAAACTGTTGTATACTGTGACCTTTTCTGTTTCCAGAAGAACTGCAAATATAGAAGGAATTGGGGTATGAAATTGAGAGAATAGATCACTGCAGAGTTTGTTGCAACTCTAGACCTAGTTAAATGTTGGCTAGAAATGTGCACGAACTACACAAAGGAGGTAAAAGCGAGGACCAGAGATTTCCTTAAGGGATAAGGCAAGGAGAAAACTCCCTGCCTGTTTGTTGGATAGAAAGTCCCTGCCTGAAATTTCATTGCCTAGCAATTTCAGATTTTTCCACATTAAGCAGGCACCAAACCATCCCAAAGCAAGTGCTAAGATAACGTGAAATGTTCTAACAAGTTTAAATTGCTCTCCTCCACTCATGAAATGACTCCCAATCAACCTCGCATTCCAGAGCATATTAAGATGGCAGGAATTTTGTGAATATTAAATCACTGTGAATCATGCATGGTAATTTAAAACTATTACAGACTAATATTTGGTTGAGAAGAGTATTCTAATTGAAAAAATGATAGAAAAGTTAGTCTAGTTCAATGCTCCAGAACATACTGAAAGAAACTGGCTAGAAAGCATTACGCAATCACAGTCATTCTTGCCTCTGTGTCCACCTCCTTGTTGAGAGAGCAGGACCCACTCTTAGCCCTCTTCATGGGGCATTAATTGATCTGGAGGGGATGTTACTGGAAGTGAGCCACACTGAAAAAGAGCATCCTGGGGACAGGGACGAAGAGCAACCGTAAGCAAAGGAAAGGCTGAAAGGAGAGAGGTGAAAACACTAAGCATGGGAAGTAGTTCTCACCCCAAGAGGGAAGATAGAGGCAAGGACTTAACCAGGAAGACAAATAACTAACCCAATAATAATCAGCAACAAGGAGAGCAAGTCAATGAGTAAAGTTTGAGATGGGCCAGAATAAATGATTCCAAACTAAGCTCAGGATCCACACAAGTGCTACTTCCATATGGTCCAACTGTGGGGTGAGGAGGTGGGCTGGGTGGATCGTAGGAACCATGTGGGTTGGGCACTCCCCCCAGAGGCTTAGACCAAGGGATGCAGCCCAGAACACTCTCAAATTGTGTTTGTGTGCCCAGTGTGTCAAAAAATGTGCAAAACCCCAAGATAAACACAGCATGTGGAGTGTCAATTGTCCTAGGTGGGTAACTTAAACACTATTTTCATTTTAGAATAATCAGAATATACTATGCAGCAGAATTCAAAATTCCCATTAATTCCTAATAAAATAAGAGGCTTTAAAAACAGTGGCATTATCAGAGGACAGGTCTGTATTGAGCTCTGTACCTAAGTTCCCAGGGGGCACTAATTCTCTCCACTATACCAATCAGGGGCCTTCATGGTAAGACTGGCCAAATGTGTGAATACAGTTGAACCCACTGGGGTCACCTTTTCTCAGACAAATAAGATCCAAGCAAACAACCCCTCATCTCCTGCAATCTGTTTTCTGCATCACAGAAGATGCACATGCCTCTCCTGTTTGAATATTAATTTAAAACCAAGGTTTGGAAAGCAGGTTCTGGAGCTTCAAAGCCTGAGGATCACAAGGCTTTCTGAAAGACTGTGTTTGTGAAGAGCTCCCTGTACACCACCCATAGTCCCTGGCTTTAATGGCCTGTAGGAGTTGAGGGCAAATGCTATTCTTTTGCAGTACTCCACACAGCTCCCTGTTCATTTGATATTTATGAAGTGTAATTACATAGGGACCTACAGCTAACACTGTGTGAAACTGCCAATTTTCACTTTGTTGGATTTCTTATCCTGAACTAGTTATATAGTTAAATAGTTCTTGACATGAAATAGTTAAATTTATGAAATAGTTACCTGCTATTTACTAAGTTGGCTCTAGCAGCACTGTGTAAGAAAACAATAATGTGAAAATTAATTTCCTCAGCTAAACTGAGATAGAAAAGAGAGGTCCTCCCCAGGAATGAAGAGAAGGGGAAATTAAAAAGATGCTTCAGATAAATCCCTAAGAAAAGGCCATCTCTTTCAAATCTTTGGGCTGGTGAGGGTGGGGGAAAATCAGAGCTCTGCCAGAAGAAAGCCGGTTTCTACTCCTGTTCAGTAAGTCAGTAAGAGCAGACATCTCAGAAGTCACACACCAAGAATCAAAAGGTGACCACTTTCATCTACTTAACTCAGGGACCCTGTGGCAGCTTAGTTCTTCGTAGCCAGTTTGGAGAAACATGAGATCCCTAAAGCTAATCCCAGGTTTGCTGACCTAGTGAGGAGGCATATGAAGAAGAATGTTAGTTCAGACATTGCCTGAAGGAAATTATAATTGGGCACTTCATAAATGTGCTCTTCATAGTAGCCCATAAAGAGCCTTTGAGCTGTTTGGAAGTCAAGAACATCTGAAGTCCTAGGCCCTGCCTCAGAGGTTCAAAACTGCCAGAAGGCAACCTCAGAGTAGAGTAGTTCCATTACCCAAGCTCACTTCCCTGGTGAACCCACTTTCCTCACAGGCCTGTCCCTGAAGAGCTCTATAGGGAAGATGCTGTGAGCTGTCCTCCGCTGTGGTGCTGAAATTTGAAGGCTGCCTGCCAAGACTCCAAGACAATGCTGAAGGAGATGGGAGATAATGAGGAATGGCTGCTGTTATAGTCCACAAAGGTTTCCAAAAGGATCCATGATCAAATAACACTACCACCACTAACCTCTGAGCTGCTGTCACTAGAACAAGTGCCAATGAATTCGTGGGCAGGACCCTCAGCTGGAAACCCTCTTGGACAGGATTGTCCATAGAAACAACAGGTTAGACTAAGCAGAAAAGGAGGGGTGGGGACTTACTCCTGAGGATTTCTGTGACCCTCCCTGCCATCCCAATGTAATGACATCCTTGCAATATCCAAAAGGAAAAGGGAGATCGCTGTTTTGTTGATATGTTTACTGAAGGTCTTTAAAATAAAGTTGCTGAAGGAAAAGAACATTTTTACAATAATGATTCCATTGGGACTAGAAACCCCAAAACTTTGGGCAGACTCTACTATATACTGTTCTGTTGATATGTTTACTGAAGGTCTTTAAAATAAAGTTGCTGAAGGAAAAGAACAATTTTACAATAATGATTCCATTGGGACTAGAAACCCCAAAACTTTGGGCAGACTCTACTATATCTTGAGTATATTAACTCAAGCCTCTGACTCCTAAGGTCCCAGTATGTGACAGTGCAAAAGAATATTAGACAGTAATAAGATGTGATCAATGGGCCGTTGCTTTTCTAACTGCACCAAACCTCATTTGTAAACTATGGATAATAATATCCTCCTCATTGTTTGTTGTGATAATTAAATTAAATCTTTTGAAAAATGTGTGGAAAGGGGGCTTGCCAGTTAGCTCAGCTGATTAGAGTGAGACCTAATAAGACCAAGGTCAAGGGTTTGAATCCCTGTATTGGCTAGTGTGTGTGTGTGTGTGTGTGTGTGTGTGTGTGTGTGTGTGTGTGTGTGTGTGTGTACCATGCTTCGAGGCTAATAGAAAAATAACATACTTTAGATGTGCTTTCTGTATTGCCCAAAAATCAAACAGCAGCAAAGGAAAGGTGGGGTGCGGATAAAGCCAGACAAATAAAAAAGAGTGGATTGTTTTTTCTGTTCTCACCCTGTGGGCACAGCTGCTGGACATTTCAGCTACAATTCTTTTTTTGTTCCTTCACAAAACTGAAACTTCACTGAAAGAACAAAATAAGTTTTCTGTAGATTTACACAGGTAGGATTTGAATTTTTTTAATGTTTACTAATGAATTAGTCCAAACTACCCTTCAAAGTATAGCACAGATCAAATGACATTTCCAAAAGTAAATATATTACTACCTTTTTCACAAAATTAAAATCCTGCTAAGCCCTAGAATTGGCTGATTATTTCATGGATGTCCATTTTATAATCAGCCTATTGCCTCTAAAGTAACCATTTCCAGGCACTTTTTTTCTTTTAATTCTGTTTTCTATGCACAATTCCAGGTTGACAGAGAGGCCTGTAGACGTGAGACTAAATGGATTATCCAAACCAGAAAGAACTCTCTCGCTATCTGCATATGTATGATCAAATACATTTGCAGCTTCTAAGCCCACTGCTTAAAGTTGTTAATATACAGGAGCTGGGCAGCAACACCAGACAATCCAAGAGCCAGGTCATTGGTATGCATGACTTGAGTTGAGATCAAAAGATGTAGCATTTGATCTTGGACCTGGACATAGCTTTATTGTAAAAAGGTATGTTTTTGGGGTCTTTGATGCAGATAATCAAAGAGGAAGAAAAAAACCTATGGCGTTTGATCAGATCTCAGAAGGAAATTAACCATGGCTGTTCCATTAAACATCTTGGGGGGAAAACTCATTTTACAGAAACATATAACCTACGTTTGATGTTAATTTCAGACACTGCTCTAGGTATCTGTAATAAGTTATGACTAAGCCATTGTAGAAAAGAAAGGTGAAAAAGCAGTCCCCACCTCAGTAAAAACTGAACAAACATTGAGAAAGAGCTCCACCTACTGGAATCTGTTTCCCTAAAAACTCATTTTACAGAAACATATAACCTACGTTTGATGTTAATTTCAGACACTGCTCTAGGTATCTGTACTAAGTTATGACTAAGCCATTGTAGAAAAGAAAGGTGAAAAAGCAGTCCGCACCTCAGTAAAAACTGAACAAACATTGAGAAAGAGCTCCACCTACTGGAATCTGTTTCCCTACACCTAGTTAAAAGTAGGAAACTCATCAATCAGACTGGAGAAGCACAAAGGTGCTCTCAAACTTTTCTGAACTAAAACTGCAATAGGATCATAGGTCAAACAAGAGGTAAGAGTCTCTGAGGATGACTGACCCTTTGATTTTGGGTCACACTGGTAGGCAAGGAATTTTTCAGGAAAGTCAAAGGAAATTTTTCTAATTAATTGACTTCTTTCAACCACTGTTTCATACAGTTGTCTTACAGCAACGAAAATCATTATGTACACAAATAGAGGATTTTTATTTCATTTCTATGCTGTCAAGTAGAGCTAATAATCGTCATGCCTAGCATTTATGTAAATCTTTAGTTCAAAAAGCCCTTTCATATATATTAGCATTTAGTAATATCTAGCAACTTCTGTTTCCATGGTTAAGATCCATCTAGAACACTCCAGTATTACATATTTAAAGCATTCATGCTGACTGGTGAGTGCCTGCTTGGTACCAGCTGTTAGATATTTTTAATAGTGCCCTTGACTTTATCACATTCTGATTCAAATGAAACTGAATTGAAAGGAGAATAGTTGAGGAAATTTCAATCAATAGATAAACGTTTTCTTAAATCTATCTTCCCATTACCATCACCCCCTCCAACACACACACACACACACACACACACACCCTAAATGAGCTGGGGTGGGGAGGAGGGATTCTGCCCACCAATTCTAACAACACTTCTTCTCAGAAGGAAATATCCTTCACACGCACACATTTATTTTCCCTAACTCTGGGGAAACCTCAGTTCCTTCATTCAATTGACTACTGTACACTGCTGTGTACCAGTTAAGCTCAAGGAATACAAAGAAGGTGAGAAGGAAGAAAATAAAACTGAATCCCTGCCCCAGTACCCCATGCAAAGCCCTATGCGAACTCTAACAGGATCAACTACCTAAGTGCAAAAGGCAGAGCTATAAAGCTGGTAGGAGAAAATGTAGAACACCTACGTGACCTAAGGACAGGGCAGGATTCCTTAAACACGCTGCAACAGCACAAACACAAAGGCAAAACATTGACTAATTAGACTTCATCAACATTAAGCTTTTCAGTTCAACAAAGGATACTATGGACAAAATTAACAGAACACTAACAGAGTAGGGAAAGATATTTATGATGCCTTACCCATTCCAGATTAATAACTTGAATGTCTAAGAAACTCCTAAATCAAAAATAAAAAGACAGCAACCTCAAAGGAAAAATAAGCAAAGGATCATAAAATGCAATTTGCAGGGAAGGAAACCCCAGAAGGCTAGCAAGCATATGAATAGATGCTCACATCAACGAGCAATCAGAGAAATGAAAATTAAAACAGTGAAATGCAACTTTACTATAAGACTGCCAAAATTTAGAAAGCTGGATAATGCTAAATGTTGGCTGAAGGTAAATAAGACCATTGCCACAATAATAGCACAGAAACTATAAATATTTTTTTTTACCATTTTAAGATCTTTAAAAAACTACATTTTTGAGCACCTACTCTGAGCCAGTCCCTGTTTTCGTCGCCTTAATGTGCATTATCTTCTTTACTCCTTATAATATCAGTTATTATTATCCCCATTTTATAAGCAGTATAAGAAAACTAAAGCTCAGAGTGATTAAGGGTATGCCTATGGTCACACAGATGCAAACAGTTAAATGGACATTATAACCAATGTTTTCTGACTCAGAGACCAAGGTTCTTTCTGCTATACCACAGAGTCCTCTCCCATTTCTCCCTACACCCCAACATCACCCCTAGAAACACTCTAATAGGCCCAGGAAAGAAAATTTGATTTTAGAAATACATTAGTACCACTGCTTCTGAGGTAGCTGCACCACTTCCTTTGTTTTGGGAAAGCTCATTAGTGATTTTTTCTGGTTATGCAAAGGCAGGACCCTCATCTGGAGTACAGATTGAGAGGAATTTTGAGCTTTTTATTGGCAAGCTCAAAAGGGCGAGAGAGTGTAGAGTGCCCAGATTTCAAGAATAAAAGGAGAGAAAATTGGCATGGGATGAAAGAAGGGGTCCAAAGCAAGGAATTGCCAGGAACAGTGGCTGCAGTGGAGAGTGATGATGACAGATTTAGGACAGACACTTAAAGCCACCAATGAGTGGTGGTTTCCCATTCTGTTCTGTGCTGGCCCTCCAGGACCCCCATCCTGAGTAGAGTCTGCCACACGTCACATCACAGCCAGGCCTTAGTGACATTGCTGACCCACTACCCCTCTCCCTCCAGATTCCCCACCTGGCCACACTGGCATCAGGCAGGGCATTGAGGCAACATGGACACACACATGTTCAGTTTATTGTCCACACTCACCACAACTAATTCTGATGGGATTATTTTATCCCGTTTATACATACAACAAATATTCTTTTCCTAATGATTTAATTTGTCTGCCACTCAAACCCCTCCAAGATTCTTTCCCACATGGTACCTCTGGAAGGAGCTAAGTAAACCATGGGCTGCTCCTACTAGAAATACTATTTATTTTACTTACTTGTGGCTTTTCTTTTTTGTTTTTGTTTTTGTTTTTTTCCTTTTTATTGAAATGTAGTTGATTATACATATTTGTGGGGTACACAGTTGAGTATGAATACCTGTGTACAAAAGGCAATGATCAAGTCAGGATAATTAGCATATTCACCATTACAAAACGTAATCTTTTTTTGTGTTGAGGACATTGGATCTCCTCTCTTCTAGTCATTTGATAACATGCAGTAAACTATGGTTAATCATAGGTGCCTAGCTCAACTGTACATCAATAGAACTTATTTTTCCTAACTAGCTGTTTTGTGTCCATTAACACATTTCTTGGTATCCCCCCACCCCCTTTCTGGACTTTAGAGCCCACAGTTTCTTTCTCTCCTTCCGAAAATTCAACATGTTGTTATGAGTGCTGTTTCTTCCCGTCCTTTCTTTCTTTCTTAACCTCCCACTTATGAGTGAAGGCATGTGGTATTTCTTTTTCTGTGCCTGGCTAATTCCACTCAGCATAATTTTCTCCAGGCTCATCCATGCTGCTGCAAGTGACAGGATTTCATTCTTTCTTATGGCAGAGGAGTATTCCATGGTGTATATATATCACATTCCTATATTCTATATACAACATTTTCCTTATACAGTCACCTGTTGATGGACGTTTGTGTTGGTTCCAACTCTTGGCTATTGTAAATAGAACGGCAATAAATATGGGAGTGCAGGTATTCCTTCGATGTGATGATTTCCATTCCTTTGGGTATATACCCAGTAGTGGGATTGATGGATCATGTGGCAATTCTATCTATAGTTGTTTGAGAAAGCTCCATACTGTTTTCCATAATGGCTGCACTAATTTACAGTCCCACCAACAGTGTAAGAGTGTTCCCCTTTCTCTGCAGCCTCACAAGCATTTGTTGTTCTCTGTCTTTTTTGATAATAACCAGTCTAACTGGGGTGGGGTGGAATCTCAGTGTGGTTTTGATTTGCATTTCTCTGATGATTAGTGATGCTGAGCATTTTTTCATGTACCTGTTGGCCACTTGCATGTCTCCTTTTGAGAAATGTCTATTTGGCTCCTTTGCCCTTTTTTTTCTGTTTTCAAATTTTTATTCATTAAAACATCTCCAAAACTACAATTCAAACTCAAAGGCTTACTTCTGAAGTAATTAATGGGATTGTTAAGTTCCATGACCGCCCAGGCACACACCTAAGAAGGAAAGAAATATGGCTGCTGTTTTTACCCAAATTTATAGTCTTGCCCATGCTGCCTTTATTTTTCCATGATAGAAAATAATATTTTCTGTGTAATACATTCTTCTCTCATGTGTATCAATTAAAATCTTTTCTTTTTATTTTAACTTCTCAATATACATTGCAGTTGATTTTTGTGACCTTTTACCCATTCCTCTTACCCCCTTCTCTCCCCCCCCCACTACATCATATCTGTTCACTTGTCTTAACAAGTTCAAGGAATTGTTGTCATTGTTGTGTCTTCTTCCCCCCCACCACCACCCTTTGTTTGTTTGTGTGCTTCTTTATTTA
Source organism: Galeopterus variegatus (assembly GCF_000696425.1). NCBI lineage: Eukaryota > Metazoa > Chordata > Mammalia > Dermoptera > Cynocephalidae > Galeopterus > Galeopterus variegatus. The sequence goes on from NW_007727404.1 coordinate 288,534, forward strand.
TTTTTAGATCCCTCAAATAAGTGAGAACATGTGGTATTTCTCTTTCTGCGCCTGACTTGTTTCACTTAATATAATTTTCTCTAAGTCCATCCATGTTTTTGTGAATGGAAGTATTTCATTTTTTTATAGCAGAGTAGTATTCCATTGTGTAGATTTACCACAGTTTCCTTATCCACTCATCTGATGATGGACATTTGGGCTGGTTCCAACTCTTGGCTATTGTAAATAGTGCTGCAATAAACATGGGAGTACAGGTATACCTTTGACATGATGATTTCCATTCCTCTGGGTATATTCCCAGCAGTGGGATAGCTGGGTCATATGGTAGATCTATCTGTAATTGTTTGAGGAACCTCCAAACCATTTTCCATAAAGGCAGCACCATTTTGCAGTCCCACCAACAGTGTATGAGAGTTCCTTTTTCTCTGCAACCTCACCAGCATTTATCATTCTCAGTCTTTTGGATATTAGCCATCCTGAATGGAATGAGATGGTATCTCAAAGTGGTTTTGATTTGCACTTCCTGAGTGCTGAGTGATGTTGAGCATTTTTTCATGTGTCTTGTCATGTGTCTGTTGGCCATTCGTATATCTTCCTTTGACAAATGCCTATTCACCTACTTTGCCCATTTTTTAATTGGGTTATTTGGTTTTTCGCTGTAAAGTTGTTTGAGTTCCTTGTATATTCTGGATATTAATCCTTTGTCAGATGTATATTTTGCAAATATTTTCTCCCACTCTATTGGTTCTTTTCACTCTGTTGTTTCTTTCACTCTGCAGAAGCTTTTTAGTTTGATATAATCCCATTTGTTTATTTTTCCTTTAGGTGCCTGTGCTTTGGGGGTCATATTCATGAAGTCTGTACCCACTCCTACTTCCCAGAGTGTTTCCCCTATGTTTTCTTTAAGGAGTTTTATTGTTTCAGGATGTATATTTAATTCTTTAATCCATTTTGAGTTGATTTTGGTATATGGTGAGAGGTACAGGTTTAGTTTCATTCTCCTACATATAAATTGGGTTATTTGTTTTCTTACTATTAAGCTGTTTGAGTTCCTTATATATTCTGGATATTAATTCCTTGTCAGAAGCATAGTTTGCAAATATTTTCTTGCATTCTGTAAGGTTTTTTTCATTCTGTTGGTTGTTTCCTTTGCTGTGCAGAAGCTTTTTCATTTGATAAAATCCCATTTGTTTATTTTTTATTTTGTTGCCTGTGCTTTTGGGATCTTATTCATAAAGTCTTTGCCCAGTCCTATATCCTGAAGTGTTTTCCTTATGTTTCCTTTTAGTAGTTTTATATTTTGGGGTCTTAAATATAAGTCTTTAATCCATCTTGAGTGGATTTTGGTATATGGTGAGAGGTACAGATTTAGTTTCACTTGTCTACACATGGATGTCCAGTTTTCCCAGCACCACTTATTGAAGATACTGTCTTTTCCCCAATGTATGTTCTTGTTGCCTTTGTCAAAGATCAGATAGCTGTAGGTTTGTGAGTTGATTTCTGGGTTCTCTATTCTGTTCCATTTGTCCATGTGTCTGTTTTTATGCCAGTACCATGCTGTTTTAGTATTATAGCTTTGTAGTATAGTTTGAACTCAGATAGTATAATACCTTTGGTTTTATTTATTTTTTTTTTTTTGCTCAAGACCACTTTGGCTATTTAGGGTCTTTTGTTGCTCCATATAAATGTTAGGGTTGTGTTTTCTATTTCTTTGAAGAATGTCATTGGTATTTTGATGGGGATTGCATTGAATCGCTTTGGGTAGTAGGGACATTTTCACAATGTTAATTCTTCCAATCCAAGAGCATGGAATGTCTTTCCATCTTTTTGTGTGCTCTTTAATTTCTTTCAGCAGTGATTTCTAGTACTCATTGTGAAATCTTTCACCTCCTTGTATAAATTGATTCCTTGGTATTTTATTTTTTTAGGGACTATTGTAAATGGCTTGTTTTCTTGATTTCTTTTCCATTAACACATTATTTCTACTGATTTGCAAGTGTTTATTTTATATCCTGCAACTTTAATGAAACTTCTTATCAGCTCTAAGAATTTTTTGGTGGGATCTTTAGCTTTTTCTATATATAAATCATGTCATCTGCAAACAGGGACAGTTTGTTTCATCTTTTCCCATCTGAATGCCCTTAATTTCTTTCTCTTGCTTGATTGCTCTCACTAATACTTCCAATACTATGTTAAATGGGAGTGGTGAGAGTGGGCATCCTTGTCTTGTTGCCATTCTTAAAGGAAAAGCTTTCAGTTTTTCCCCATTCAGGATGATATTGGTGGTGGGCTTGTCACATATGGCTTTTGTTATGTTGAGATTCTTTCTTTCAATACCTAGTTTGCTGAGAGTCTTTATCATGAAGTTATGTTAAATTTTTTTGAAAGCTTTTTTTGCATCTATTGAGATAATCACATGGTTTTTATTGTTGATTTTGTTGATGTGCTGTATCACATTTATTGACTTATACATGTTGAACCATCCTTGCATCTCTGGGATAAATCCCACTTGATCATGGTGTGTAACTTTCTTTATGTTTTGCTGTATTCTGATTGCTAATATTTTGTCAAGGATTTTTGTATCTATGTGCATCAGAGATATTGGCCTGTAGTTTTCTTTTTGTATTGTATCTTTGTCTGGTTTTGTATCTTTATCAGGGTGATGCTGGCCTCATAGAATGAGTTTGGGAGACTGGCCTCTGATCGTATTAAAAAGCTAGAACCCATTATATGTTATCTTCAAGAGATTCACCTCACCTGTAAAGACACACACAGACTAATAGTGAAGGGATGGAAAAAGATATTCCACATAAATGGAAACCAAAAATGAGTAGGAGTAGCTATCCTTATATTAAATAAAATAGACCTTAAACAAAAACTGTAAAAAGAGACAAAGAAGGCCACTATGTAATGATAAAGTGATCTATCCAGAAAGAAGACATAACAATCATAAATATGTATGCACCCAATACTGGAGCACCCGGATATATAAAGCAAACATTATTAGGCCTAACAAAAGAGATAGACCCCTGTAAGATAACAGTAGGGGAACTGAACACTGCCTCTGTCAGCACTGGACACATCACCTAGACAACAAATCAACAGAAAAACATAGGATTTAAACTACACTTTAGACAAATTGGACCTAGCAGATATCAGCAGATATTTCATCCAACAGCTACAGAATATACATTCTCATCCCCATATGGAGCATTCTCCAGGACAGACCACGTGTAGGGTCACAAATAAAGTCTCAAAAAAATTTTAAAAATCAAAATCATTTTAGGTATCTTTTCAGAACACAATGGAATAAAATTAGAAATCAATAACAAGGAAAACTCTGGAAACTATATGAATACATGGAAACTAAACAACAGGCTCCTGAACAACCTATGGGTCCAAGAAGAAATTAAACAGGCAACCAAAAAACTCCCTTGAAACTAATGAAAATAAATACATATCATACGAAAACCTGTGGGATACTGCAAAAGTAGTACTAAGAGGGAAGTTTATCACAATAAACACTTGTGTCAAAAGAATAGAAAGATTTCAAATAAACAACCTAGTGCTACACCTCAGAGAACTAGAAAAGCAAGAACAATCCAATCCCAAAATTAGTAGATGAAAAGAAATAATTAAGATCAGAGTAGAATTAAATTGAATAGAAACACAAAAAAACAATATAAAAGATCAATGAAACAAAAAGTTTATTTTTCAAGAAGATAAACAAAGTAGACAAACCATTAGCTAGGCTAACTAAAAAAAGAAGAGAGAAGACTCAAATAACAAAAATCAGAAATGAAAAAAGAGACATTACAACCAATACCATAGAAATACAAAGAACCATCAGAGACCATCAAAAACAATTACATACTCCAACAAATTTGAAAACTTGGAGGAAAAGGACACATACAAACTACCAAGACTGAACCAAGAAGAAATAGAAAACCTGAATTGTGCTGGATTCTGGAATGTCTAGATAAGAACCAGACATGCGTCTCTTGTTTCCACACTGCAGTAGTAACAGCCTCTTGTCTGTGTTCCAGGCGCAGTTTATCAAAATGAAAGTTGGCTTGGGGATTTGGGTAACTGTATGGTCTTTCTATTGAGAAGACTCACCATTGTAATCCTTTCATAAGAAGTTTTTCTCACACAAAAAAATTATTTCACTACTATAAATCTGTTTCATCTTTTGAAAATGAGTAGAACACTTACTGTATTAGTCCGTTTCTGTTGCTTATAGTAAAATGCCTGGAACGGGGTAATTTATAAAGGAACAATATTTATTGCTTACAGTTCAGAGGCTGAGAAGTCCAGGGAACACATGTGGTAAAGGCCTTGGTGGTGGGGACAGTGATGCAGGGTCCTCAGATGGCAGAATGGCAGAGCAGAGAGAGAGCTCTTCGCGTGTTCTCCTTTTAAAGCCCATGACAGCCATTACACCATCAAATTGATTAATCCATTCACTATATCACAGTCTTCACAATCTAATCACCCCTTCAAGGCCCCACCTTTCAATTACCATAATAGGATTTCCCACCCTCAACAGTTACAGTGGGGATCAAACTTCAGTGACTCTCGGGGGCCATTCAATACACTGCACTTACCTATCTCACACAAGTGTAAGGATGAATAATAAATTATATTATTTATCTAAAATACATACAAGCTATAGTAAAGTACGGTTAGTTAGCATAATGACATTACAAAATAGGCAATAACATATAAAATAAGACATACTTGCCCATATGAATCACACATCAAACACTATGTTTCTTGTGAATGTGATTATTCTGTAACAGTACCATGTGCACATTTCAGCACCCCCTAGAAAAGTAGAGTGTGATCCTTTGTCAGGAAGAGTTCCCTGTGTCCCCTGAGTTCTTCTGGGCAGGGTCAGGAGAACAAGCAGGGTGGAGTGGCACAGGGCCAGGGTCCCACAATCCCATCAGACAGGAACACCAGGCCAGAGAGATTTGCATGCCTGTTTAGAAAGATCACAATTGTTTTTTGGGGTGTTGATCAAAGAGAGGATAAAAGGTAACATCGAAGTCAAAAGCAGAGTTGGTCATCAATTGATCCTCAACCCAAAGCAAGGTAAAAGTAGCCCATGAAACTCTGGTTTTTATCCATGAAGTCTCCAGTGAAAGTTCAGGCTCTGATGCTGAGGCCCCAGAGACACTGGTATCTCTCCAGATCAGACTGACCTGTTATTCCAAGTCTTGACTACTTTGCATTTTATTGAGTGTTTACCATGCCAGACACTATGGAACTCTTTACATATTCATTGAGTCCTCACAACAACTTCCCATCGGGTGGGAACTATTATTTTGCCATTTTGCAAATGAGATGACTGAGGTTTCAGTAATTTTCATGAGACCATGAGGCTAACCCAGGTCTTTTTGACACCAAACTCTACACCACATATGTCATCCAAAAGGTGAATTGATCAATGATAAAACTACCTCACTATTTCAGAGCTGACTGTGATTTTGGACTTGAATATTGAGAATACATGAATTTGTCCCATTATTTCCAATCGAATTCCCCAGTCTCTACCACCTCCCTGAATGCTTCCTACACAGATCATAATTCTAACTCTTTAACATTTTAATCCATTTACAAACATGAATTGAGAACCTACTAAGTACAGGATGTTGTGCTGGATTCTCATTCCCCAGTCTCTACCACCTCCCTGAATGCTTCCTACACAGATCATAATTCTAACTCTTTAACAGTTTAATCCATTTACAAACATGAATTGAGAACCTACTAAGTACAGGATGTTGTGCTGGATTCTGGAATGTCTAGATAAGAACCAGACATGCACCTTGTCCTCAAGAGGCTCATCCAATCTGAGAGGGATGATAAGGTCTATACAAAGAGTTGAATAAAGGTAGAATGGCCAAGAGAAGCTGGAAAAGGCATGCGACTGTCTCCAAATCCAGGAATAAGGAAAAAGAAAGAAGAGAAGCACAAAAAAAGGATGAAAACATGCAGGGAAAATAACATGATACAAGGCATATTTACAGAAAATAAAGGAGTTAGCTAAAATGAAAAGTGTATGAATCATGAGAAATGAGTTTCTAAAAATTGGTTTGGGCCTAATTAAACAGCCCAGATTTTTTTAAAAAGTAAGGAATTTGGACATCTTTCTGTGGGGCATGGCTAAGGAATTCAACCCTGTGATATGAGGAGCTTAACCTTCTATGTTCCTAATCACATCCTATTTTATGTTAATAAAAAAGCAATGGGGGTTGAGGGGAATCGGGAAATGTTAATCAAAGAGTACTAAGTTTCAGTTAGACGAGAGAAGTAAGTTATGGACATCTATTGTATAGCATGGTGAGTACAGTTAGTAACAATGTATTGTGTGCTTGAAAATTGCTAAAAGAGTAGATCTTACATGTTCTCACCACACACAAAAAAAAGTAAATATGTTTAATTCTCTTGATTTAATCATTTCACAATGTATAGAGATGTCAAAACATCACATTGTATAACATAAATATGTACAATTTTTGCAATTAGATGTAAGAGAGCTGGGTGAAAAGAAATTAATTTAATTTAAAAGAAAGTAAAGTAAAATAAAATAAAAATAATTGGTCCAAAGTAATAGTTCAATCAAGTACTTTGCAAGTCAATGCAAATAATAGATTCAGTCAAGTTTACTTGTGTGACCTGCTGTTTACCCCTGAGAGATCCTTGGAAAATTTTTTCCCAGGTTTTTCTTTGTGTTTTTATTCCTGGAAAATACTGTTTTTAAGGTAAATACATAAATATTATTGTATGTAAAAAAACCTTTGATAACTGAAGAAAGGGAGCTCCAAAAATCCTCTCAAATCCTCTTTTAGTTCATATGTTTATGAACTAAAACATAAACACATGCTGAATGGCCTTTAAAATCCACACAGGAGATAATTATAGTACCAGAGTCGCACTGAGTTCACTATTTTATGTTATGGAAGTAGTTTGATATATTAGCTCAGCTACTTTTGTTAGAAACTCAGTTGACCTCAGGAAAATAACCAGGAATTTATTAACTTGGCACCAAAGCGATGCTGTGAGAAGATGACCCAATTTGGCTCTTACAAGTCACCTTATTTTGACAATAGGTTCCACCCACATTAAGAACACACACCATTTTACACCAGATCTCTATGCCCAAGAAACATGGAAACCAGCATTGCAAGCTCATTGCCAAGATAAGGGCTATAATGGAAAATCTCAGCATAGGTATATTCAGTGCCAGAGCCTAAAGGACATCAGCATAAAAACAGTTTTCCCACCTATGTAACAATGCTTCTGGCTCTCTCCAGGAAAGTTCTATACAAATAGGAGAGTCATACCCAAATGTCTTAATTTAATTGTTCAAGTGAGGCAGAACTATCTTCATGGCAAAATAGAACCAGACACTTACATATTCAGCATTCACTGCTTTGGGGTTTCTCCAGGGCTTCTAGAGGCTTTAGAAAGTCTTTTAAATAGTATTGATTATAATCAGTGAATCAGTCAACTGATCAATAAAATTCATTTTTTCATTCAGAAAATTTAGTGAGCACCTAATATGGTCCAGGAACTGGACAGTGAGGATATAATGATAAAAAAGATAGACGGTTCCTTCTCTCAGTGTTATAGTCTAGCTGGGAAAATGACATTGCGCACCTGTTCTGTGCGGTGATATTCTAAAAACTGTGGGTATAGTTAGTTGGGAAGACACAGGGAGGGAGGGAGGAAAGGTAGAAACATATGCCATGATATTGTCCTATCCTCAGGCTTTTTCAGTCTTGTCAGAGATACAGTAAATAAAATCAACAAAAGTGAAACATTATAAACTTGGGAATGAAATTTTTGACTTCAAGGGGTGTCAGAGGGATCACATACACTCGCATGCGTGCACACACACACAAACGCACAAGGTTTGAACTTTAGTATCATCTCAGTCGTGTCTCAGCAGTTTTCCCTGTCAGCCAGGGAATTTGTCTGAAAAAAGTCCTAATTAATGACTCTTCCTCTGAAATCGAAGTTGAGATGCTAAAAGGGCTCTCCATGCTGGCACAAAGCAATTTGTACACATTTGAAAAATGATTCTGTAAAGAAAATCTTCAAGAACATCATTACATTTGGAGTGCACCTGCTGGGGAGCCAATTGTTGGACATGATTAGATGATACCTCAGTAGCTGATGAGATTCAAATGTGCAATTATTGTATTTATATTCTATGCTCTGCCAAATTATACATTGTAAAATATTGTCATTTTCTGTATGATTTTTGACCTGCTCTTTAGGCTGAGGTCCACTGGCTTTTCTACTGTGATAATGACTTTAAGTTGGTGTTTGTGAAGCACAGGGTCAAGATGTCCCCTGGAAGAGAAACAGAAGATGCACCTCCACCCCAATGCAAGTTCTCTAAAATGCAAAGCCAGCAACATGAGCTATTATGATATCTGCATAATAAGTGCAGCATAGAAAAGTGACATAGGGAGAGGTTACCTCTTGACATCACAGTTTGGGCTAAAGCAATTTTTTTCACAGTGTAGAGATATGACTCCTTTACCACAAATTCAAGTGTGAAAGAATATACCAATTCTTTTTTTATGTAAAATGAATTTATTTATACTTGGAGTGCCTTGTGGCCCCATTAGCAGGAAAGTCAACCTCAATCTCCATTGGACCTTACTGCATACTCCCGGAGTTTTTTTTTTTTTTGGAGGCTGAGAATTACAGGCCTATGTCAGCTTCCCTGCTTTTCCCTGTGACCCTATTCCCTGTAATCTGGCCACCTCCACTGGGTACAGCTGAAAGCAGTGATCCCTGGTACTCTCAGATACATCTTCCTTTCCTCTCTCCCCTAACTTCTGACTAGTATGATCCCCTCAAGAAGCTCAGGTTTCCAGGGGAGAAAAGGCCAGGAAGACAAATTATTCATTTTTTCTTCCAACTATCAACAAACCCTCGTCTATGGCAAGTGAGCATGAAAGCTCAGCTACCTGGAAGGAAAGAGCGAGCAAAAAAATACAGGAAGAGCAAGAACACAATCAATGTCTCAATACATTATTCCACCACAATAAAATAGCATCATTCTAACTCCAGGAAGGCTAGAAATAGATAAGTTCCACTAATGTCAGGATTTGGAAGATATTTCTCAAATTTCTTTCCTTTAGTCAGTGCAAAGCGGAACATGAAATCAGGAAGTGTGAACACAGAACCTAGTTTCCTGTGGGAACAGAGATAGAATAAACAAAAGACAGAACTCTCTTCCCTCACTCACACAGAAAAGTGTGCCAATCCATGCAGAACAGGCCCAGAGTCGTCCTTCCTATTCAACAGCCAAGCAACGTGTTTACATTTCATCTCCACGCTGATGATGGAATGACACAAAGGTCGGGGCTACCTTGCTTCTGGAGTGTACCCCACTTTGTTTACAGGTAGCACAGTGTTCATAAATATCATTTATGATTTCATGCTGGAGATGAAAACCTTTAAGAAGAGTGGGATAGAAATGGACAGACACTTCTAAACTCAAACTAGGAGGTATGCTTCTCAAGTATAGCAAAGAAAAAATTAATGACCATTTTAATGTGAAAATTATGGATATGTGACCTAAGAGCACATTTTGAGTGCCTACACTTCACTTCTGAAACTTCTTTTAGGTGGAAATAAAATAATACAAAAAAAAATGATACTTAAAAACTACCTGAAGCAAAATGAGTGGTTGGCCATTACCTGGTCTCTCCATCACCCATTCAGCAACAACCTCCAGGGAAATTTTGTCTCGGCTGGTATGGGAGATTGATGGAGCCAATGTCCTGTCTTTAGAATGTGAGTGTAAATGAGATGTTAGAAATTTGTGCAACCTTCATAGACAAATTCATCTCAGTGGTTGGCACTCTTAGTTGGGGTTTTGTAAATATTTGTGGAATCCATGGCTGATTATGTGAGTAAATAAGTAAATGAATGGTGGCAAAGACCCCTGAATAACAGGAGCTTCAGAGGTTCCTTTTCATCAAGAGAAGAGTGATCAAGGAAGAGAGTACTGCGAGACAGGATGGAGAGGAAAACAAGGGCCAGCTGACTCAGCATTCTGCATGCCATGGTAAGGAGTTGGACCGTATTCTATGTAAAAACAGGAAGCTCTGATGGGCGTTCAGCAGTGCAATGACTTGCTTTTTGCTTTACTTTGACTACTACATTTAGAATAGAGTTAGAGTGGCATTTAAAGGGCAAGGAGGGAAGAGGAAAACAAGGGCCAGCTGAATCAGCATTCTGCATGCCATGGTAAGGAGTTGGACTGTATTCTATGTAAAAACAGGAAGCTCTGATGGGTGTTCAGCAGTGCAATGACTTGCTTTGTGCTTTACTTTGACTACTACATTTAGAATAGAGTTAGAGTGGCATTTAAAGGGCAAGGAGGGCACTACGACAATCATCCAGGAGAAGAATGATGGAGAGAGAGTCAAAGTTGACTACCAGGTTTTTGCTTTAGTGCCTGGGTAGAAACCATTTGCCAGGATGAAGAGGACATGATAGGGCCAGGTGTGGAGAGGAAAACCAAGAGGTCAGTGTTGATGCTAAGTTTCAGATGCATGTGAGACATCCACAGGGAGGTGTTGAGAAGGCAGTTAGATATGAGTCCTGAGCCTAGAGGAAATGTCTAACTAGAGATAAAAAGCTTGGAGTCATCAGCATAAATATAGTACTTAAAATCATAAAAAGGATCTGATCACGGAATATACACATAGACATGAAGAGGGTCTAGGATCCAGCCCTGAGGAACTCCAATGTGAAGGGGTTGGCTAGTGTGGAGAGGCCTGGAAGTAAGGAAACCAGGAGATGCTGATGGTGTCACAGAAACTAAAATGGGAGAACATTACAAGAAGGAAGGAGTAAATAACTAGGCTGAGATCAAGTAAGAAGAAGTTGGAAAATATTTCATTGGATTCAGCAAGAGTCAGTCATTGTTGACTTTGATAAGCAATACTAGCAGAAACCAGATTGAGAAAATAGAGACTGCATTGTAGACTATTCTTTCAAGAAATATATTTATTAATCATTTCATTATTTACGTAAATTCTCTGACCTATTTTATCCTAAAAAAAAAAAAAGAAAGAAAGCAAAAAAGGTTTCTGGGCAAGATGACAGAACAGACAGTCTCCAGCGTCACTCTCTCCCACAAATCAACCAATTTACAAATATATAAAAAAGCAACAACAGCCAAGCTGGGGATGCTAGAGCTCAAGGGAAGAGGAGCAGAGACCTACAGAGTGCATGAAGGCAGGAGAAGCCATGACGAGAGAAAGAAAAATCTGCTCTGACCATTTCATGCCATGGCCGTGTCCAGGCTGGAGCTGCTGAGCACACAGAGCAGGAGCCAGCAAAAGCCACAGTTGTGCCTTTTGGATGAAATTGCTTGGAGGCAGCAGGGGAGAAGAGGGCATTGGCGGCCCCCAGGCCAGCAAGACCTGTAATAGGGTTCCTGTGGATCAACATAGGAGCAAGGAGCCACAACAACTGAAAAAAAGGAGCCACTCAAAGGCTGGTGAGTCATCGCAAGGGACCAGCACATGGCCCATCCCATGGGAAGTGTTTGGAGTGCAGGCAGTCGGGGAGGTGGGCCCACTGGGGGAATACTGGGGCACAGCAAGGACAGCTGATCTGCCCCCAATCAGTGTAGGACCACTCAGAGGAGTCTGGTCAGGAATATAGAATTGCATGGGGTGCAGTCCGATGAAAAGACTCAGGCCCAGAGCAGAGTTTCTACACGACCCAGGTGCACCAGGTCTCTGGAGAGCCAGAAGTACCTATAAAGTCAACCATTATAACCTGAACTGCACAGAAAGCCTTCCCTAGGAAAGCATCAGCAAATCAGCAACTTAGCTCAACCACAGAACACAAATACTGGTCCCAACAGGAAGTTCCCCCACTTTAGAAGAAAGCAAAGGACAAAAAATTAGTTACAGCTCAGACACACCACCAGCACCTCAGGGCCTGCCCAGGGTCCTGAGGCTTCGAGCCAAGGACTGGGCCCCACCTCCCACAACCAGACACACCACCAGCACCAAGGAGCATGCCAAAGACAACACCTTCATGTGGGTGGCCCACCACAGCCACCACAATAACTATGGCTGCTGTGAAAGTGGTTGGATGCCACAACCACCACGCAGATGGTCCACCAACCACTGGAGTGCATTGACACAAGGAGAGTCACCAGTAGAGACCAAAGAAAAGAAAATAATGTCTCTCTCCACAAAGCCCATTCCAGAGTGACAGAAGAAGCATCTGCTCTATGATAATATTGCAGTACCTGATCACACCTCTCAGCATTGGACAGATCATCTAGGCAACAAATTAACAGAGTAACCATTATTCTTTCAGAAGGAGAGAAGAAATCTAGAGTAATTAGAGGGGGGTAGAGGAGGAACAGGGGGATGGGGAGAGATTGAACAAGGGGCATAAAGAATAAGTACAATTTGTAACAGTATATATGCTAGTAATATTGATTTGATCAACATATCTTGATGTTGAACCCCCAAAATATGTATGATCAATTTTGATTCAATAAATACTTTTTTAAAAAGCAAAAACATTCATATTTGCCACAAAAATCAACAAATCACTTTTAATGAAATAGTTTCAGCTATTGAAAAGAATAATGTAGATGTATATATAGTGAGTGACATGGAAAGATGAAGAAGATATGTAGTTAAATGGAAAAAAGTTGAGTTAAAAAAAGATAAAACAAAGAAAATAAATATATATGTTGAAAGACAAATGTTGAAGGAATACATAAGTTATGAAGGAATATAGAGCAAATTGTTAATAGGGATTATTTCTGAGAGTAGGATTATGAAGCATTTTCATTTCTTACATTATGTTTTTGTGTAATTCAAACTTTATACAAGCATGAATTATTTTAATAATTAGAAAAAAAATGGGTTGGTTTTGTTTTTGAGTGAATACACGAACCATATAAACACTGTATCAAAAAAGTGCTCTTTACCCAATCATGACAGGAGCTCAAATTTAATTTGTCTATAAAGTGTGCCCTAAAGGGGTTAAACATTCTAATAGCTCTGCAGAGAGAAAGACCCTCCTCCTTTGCCAGAGAACAGCAGGCTTTTGGTTAAGGCTCAACATAAAACATCCTATAAGGGAAATCTTCCAAAACTCAACCAGATTTTCCACCAAAGACATATTCTTCATTGCAAAGTAGAATCTGATTTGAGAAGTGACACAGATGAAAAACCACCTTCAAAAATAAATTTAAATTATCTTCCTTCTGTCCCTGCTTTTACGGTTAGCATTCAATTAGTTTACTTTCTTTTTCTAATAAATTGCTTAAAAGTAATTAGAGAAATGCAATGTTTTCAAAGCAGAATTGGACAATTTGGGGTAGTCCTACAACAACCAATAAATCATAAATTCTGACTACAGGATGTCAAAGGTAATATTAGCAATGTTTAGGCATCTAAAGTGTGGATCTAGCCAATTGAATAATGCTGCACAAGGAAATTTTTTCTCTCTTAACCTCCAGGGCAACAGCTGGTTTCCAAGGAGGAAATTTCATTATTCTGTGGTGTGTGTTCAACTACAGATCCTGCTCAGCTTGTAAACTTGTCATCTTGAGTCTAGGTTCCCTATCTGTTGCTAAAATACATGGGCAGTGAATACATGTGCTGAGAACCCAGAATGGAAAGAAGTTTTCTTTCATTTGTTCTGACTCACTATCCAATCAGTGCCAAGGACCTACTGAACTGAGGTGAGGAAACACAACACAGAGAGGAAGATGATCAATTAGCCCTGTGCCCTTCACAGTCTTAAATTTGTCAGTAAGGCCACCCTCTAGTTCACATCTATTCCTGGATACATAACTTTTCTGTCCCAGAACATAATGTGTTTTCTCTTTACAATCTAAAATAGAATTGGATGTTTTCTGTTTTATCAATTTGCAATGTGTCTCTAATTCACTGCTATCCATTTCCACCTTTCTCCTGCCTACCAAACATCTGTGCACTTTACATTTTTTCTATAATTCTGTTCTAACATTCTATTATAACATTTACATAATTTCCTGACACTCACAAAAACAAACAAACAAAAACCTCTTGGAAGCCATTCATTCAATTGTTCACATACAAGGTTATTATTAGTCTGTGGGAAATATAAAATATAATTTTATTAATAATTAGAGGAAACTTAGAGCTCAAAAAGTCCAAACTCCTAATTCTACGAATGAGAAAATGACTAATCCTAGTGATAGATGGTGGCCTGATTAGAGCATACTGAGAGATGGCTCGAACTAGGACTGCTACCTCATAAAGCACTGGAGGGAGAATTTTATTTATATGCATAGGTCAGTAATAACAGCACTAAAGGAAGCATCACATTGGCTTTGTATTATAATTATTTGGGACTATTCGTCTTCCCCAATAAATTGTTAACATTCTGGAGAGCAGGGATTATGGTACATGCATTTTACTCACAGCAGCACATCTTGCACATAGCAGTCCTGAATAAATATCTGCCATCCTTAGTGTGTTCACTGGCTTTATAGTTGACCTCATAGTACAAGATGGTTGCTGGGTAACTAGCTTCACTTTCAAGCACAACAATATCCAGCAAGGGTAGAACTGACTCTTCTGGGTCACCTTCACACCTCCAGACCAATCACTATTAAGGGGAATGGATTCACCATGTCTGATTTTATGAAGTCACCAACCACATTTATGTAACACCATGTAACAACTTGTGAGCTTATTTGTATAGGCATGTAAATAAAAATGCAATCTGCAAAGCTGTGTACACTTTGCAATTCAACTTTGTAAATGTTTTTACATGTAGTGAAAAAAACAATAAAAAACATGGAATATACACTTATTGAAATAGATTTGCTTAGTAGCTCTTTTTCTTCTGTTGTCAGCTTCTTCCCAAATATTGTGAGGTTGATAATTTTTTTCTAAATCAGATGAACTTTAATATTCACATATGTAGGCCAGATTAACCAGGCAAAAAACTTTGACCTCTGATTTTTCTCCTTCAAGACTGACTGCCAGGGAGATGGAGGCCCTCTCCAGGGCAATCTGCCCTAGGAGCAACTGGAGGCAGGCTCCCCAGGCAGTGAACACTGCCAGCAGCTTTATTTCCCTTGACAATGTCCAATGAGAGTGAACAGAGGGTTGCTGAGATAAGTGGGGGATACATCCTATTTGTGGCAAGTTGGGAAGGATGGTAGGGCTGGGGAGAGATCTCAGTCATCCTCCTGGCTCTTCTATAGCTCCACAGAAGCTGACTTTTAAAGGAGGGTGATGGTACCCTGGAAGATGCAAGGGCAACTTCACCCACAGCGTGGTGTGACGTTATGAGAATACCAGAAATCTGAGCACCAACACCTGCTGGGACAAACAAGCAAAAGGGAAAGAGACCAAGGCAATGAAATGTTACAATATTGGCTGTTGGATGGTTTTCAGGGGTGGAAGGATATGTTGTCAATTTGTTTGTTTTGAAAAACTTCCTTCTTATAGGTTGGGGCCAGGAAACTTGTAGTGAAAATAGGATGCCAGCCTACCAGCACAGCACAGGACGATGTTTTCTAAGGCTTTTGGATGGGGCTTGGCCCCAGGTCAGCATTCCCAAAGTGACAGGCACCATGGCTTCCAAAGAGCTCCATTCATTTGCTTTGTTTACTTTGTAATAAATGAATACTTCCATTTTTGCTTTCTAGAGGTAAGAAATTTTTGATGTAATATATAAAAAATAACAAATCATAAGCATTAAATAATCATTATAGATGGAAAATGAAAATTTTTAAAAACATTCCACTGACCTAAAAATCAAAGAAATACAAATTAAAATAATACAAAATGTTTTATATTAGGAAAAATATTTAACAATATTAAATGCCAGAGAAGGAGAACTGGAACTAAAACGGATCCTCTAGTGCTAGTGGCCACGTAAATTAAAACCACCTATTTTGGAGAGCAATTTGACATAAAAACAAAACGACCATTTCATTGGAATTAGCAAGCCCATTGCAGAAATCTAATTCAAGAAACAATCTAAAATGCAAAAAATCTACGCCCAAAGATGTTTATCATGGTATTATTTATATTAACTTAAACATACAATGCTTGGGAGCTGTTAAACTAAATCATGAAATATAACATCAATGGACTACTGTGCCACTGTTTTGTTTTAAGTCATTTTTTAATTGAAACATATTGACTGTACATATTCATGGGGTACAGAGTTTGTATCACTGCTATAAAGTGTAGTTATGAAGACTGTGTTGAAGCACAGAAAAGATATAATTGAACTAAAGCTTTAGTTTTAAAATATGGAGAAAATGTACCCTTATTTTTTCTGTAATTATTTTGGTCATCCTGCTGAGCTCCCATTCACAGATTAAATGGGGGGAAAGTAACTTTTTCTGTTCTGTCCAGTTTGAGATTTGGTCCAATCCAATAATTTAATAATAGTAATAATTCCTTCAGATTTTATTCAGCCTTTCTTGGATAAAATGACTCATTCTCTCAACAGCCTGTTGCTCTTTAGAAGAGAATGTGCAGGGGTACATGGTGGCCTGGAGGGAAGAGAACAGAGCCCTGAGCCTTGCCTGGATCTCTACTGGCTTAATTTAGCTAGTTGCCGTCCCTGATCTCTAGAGTGCCCTACATGTACTTGTGGATGAGATCTGCAGCTATTTAACATGTGGTCTGCTCTCTTTTGTTTCGCTGCACTAGGACTCCCTGGATAACCTGGCCCTATCTTGAAGCTCACTTGGCCCTATTTTGAAGAACTCTGAGACTCAGACAGTTCCCCAGCCAGCTCACTGGCCCAGAATCCACCCTTGCCTCTGCCTTAAATAGGCCAGTAGCAAGCCAACTGGCTCTTGTTTTAGCATCTGTTCCACATAGGAAGTACTCAAAACAAAACAAAACTACTAATCTCAACCCCTGCCCTTTGCCTGCTTATCTTGCACTACTTTTCTCTGGCTGTGGGAAAGGGGAGAGAAGGCAATAATCCCCTTCTTCCTGCTCAGGACTACCCTGATGAATATACCTTCACTACTCTGAGTTTAAACTAGAAAAAGGACCTCAGGAAACTCATAGTTGAGTGCTTTGTTCTCTCTCTCTCTCTCTCTATCCATCTATCTCTTACATCCCCACCCCCACCCCCATCCCTCCCTCAATCCCACAATCCCCTGGGCCCAGATAGGTTGAGCTTTTACTGCCCCTAAGACATATCTTTCTCCCTAGGCTGTAGTACCTCCACTATACAACTGGAGAATATTGTGACCTAAATCTTCTAGATTCAGTTGTCAATATGCTAGGGAGGTGGAGAGAGGGAGAGGTTAGAGAATTTAATAAATCTCTCAAGCCTGACTTGCAACACTCTTGACCTACTGCATAATCCTATTTTGAATGTCAAAATAAAATATGACCTTGATCTTTTAGTTAGGATCATTTATCCATGAATACAGAAAACCCAACTCAAATGTGCTTAAACAATAAAGAAACCCTAGGTTTCAGAGTTCATTGGTTTGGTGGTTCATCAATATCATTCATTCTAGGTTCCTTTCATAACTTGGTTCTACGATCCACAGGCACAACCCTAGACATATACCTGGGAAAATAAGGTACAAAAGTTGGATACCCATTAAAAGAAAAGGGATGTTAAACGTTTTAAAATTGTAATCCTTGTTGCATATTTATAATAGAATGTTGAATGAAAGCCAGTTGAAAAATATGCATTGACTACAACTAAAACTGTTTTAAAATGCATTTTAATATAGGGGGAAAAAAACACCAAAATAATAACAGTGATTATGATTGAGCTCTTGGGACTATTGGTGATTTTCCCCCTAATTTCCAAGTCTTTTATAATATGAATAAATTCTTATGTAATTTTTTAATTATAAAAATTCCAAACTCCACTCTATTTTATTTTAAAGTTCTTCTTTTAAAATTCTCATTATAATTGCCCTCCAATTTTATTTTAACATCCTATAAAAGGAAATAACCTATGCAGACTACATGTATTTATTTTGCATGCAAGGCACAAATACTCTTCGTGAACAGGATAATTAAAATATCCCTCTGTCATAAATGCATGTTCACTGTATCAAAATTTGCCTTTAAATGTACTCCCTCATTACATCTGGAGAAGTTATTTCTACTATTTTTCCTACAACCGCTGTAAAACTCTAATGGGTTTTGTAATTATTTCCTATTTTTCAAGGCACTTTCTAATTTGTACATTAGTGACACTGAAACACTTAAGCTACTATTTTTGAAATATCATTCACCCCTAAAGTACCTTTAAAAGAGAACTCCTAATTTTACTCTCCCTTTATCTCCAGATTTCTTTAGGCCCAAGAGTGAGCCAGGCTTCCAGAGTAGTTAATATTTTGTTTGACATATTCAGAGGTTTTTCCCATTATGTCAACTCCCACTGAAACAGAAGCTGATTCTGAATATATTGTGTTCACCTTCCCTGCAGCCATCTCCCCTCCACTGATGCTGCTATTGTATGTCTCTTCCCTGCTGGTTTGTGGGTGCTGCCAAACATGTTCAAATCAGCCTGTCACTTGCTTCCTTTTGTCATATTCAGCCTCTATAATTTATCGTCATGGGAAATAGTGAACCAAATGGTGACTAACACAAGTACACCTTCACTCTTGTCTTAGTCTGTTTGGGCTGCTATAACAAAATACCATCTACTGGGTAGCTTACAAACAACAGAAATTTATTTCTCACAGCTCTGGAGGCTGGGAATCCCAAGATCAAGGTTCCGGTAGATTCAGTGTCTGGCGAGGGCTTTCTGGTTTATAGACAGAGCTTTCTAGCTGTGTCCTCACAAGGCAGAGAGACCAGGCAGCTCTCTGGGGCCTCTTTCATAAGGGCACTAATCCCATTCACTAGGGCTCTGCAACTCATTTCAATATATGAGTTTGGAGGGAGAACACAAACTTTCAGACCACAGTAATTCTCATCTTCCTCTCTACAATTCTAGAGTTAAAGAGCCTTGGGAGAGGTGGAAGCAAACACTTTCTCTCTAACATAGCATTTGTTAATTTCTCCATTAAAAACACCTTTACTGTAAACTGAAATCTCTTTTCAATTTTGTTTTTTTCTTCTTTCCAATTAACCTTCTACCCTAAAGCTGATGGTTTAAACAGCTCTTTTAATCTACCTCCTCTCCAGACTATATTTTTGCAAAATTTTGTGCTTATTGCTTTCTGTTTCTTTTCAACCATCTTACACTGCTGCTTTTTTCTCATTGAGACATCACCACTATGAGTTTCTCCTGAGATTCTTCATGGTGTGCTGTCAATATAAATGCAAAATTTTGTGCTTATTGCTTTCTGTTTCTTTTCAACCATCTTACACTGCTGCTTTTTTCACATTGAGACATCACCACTATGAGTTTCTCCTGAGATTCTTCATGGTGTGCTGTCAATATAAAAGTTGGAAGTTGTTTTTGGTTTTTTAAGTAGTCAGAGCTATTATTGTTAACACCACAAAGCAGTAAATGTAAAAGTATCTTTAAAACTTTTTTTTTACCTCTTAGACAAAAATACAGTTTTATGGTAACTGAATATCAATTGGCAATTCTTTCAAAGAACTGAAAGCCTACTCTTTGTGGAAAAAGAATAAAAATATATACAATTCCTTACAAATATGATCTTTACAAAAAACTGGGAAACACTTTTGATTGTATAATGTTTACTTCCTCATCGCTACAGATAAGAAATTTTCCTCTGTTGTTCATGAATACTGTATATACCCATTAATTCGAGAAGTGTGAGAAAATGTAAATACAAAACATCACATGCACCTCTTGGGAACTTCTGTCTGTGGAATGGAATAAATACTTCACAGAAATAAAAATCCTAAAAGGGATATTGTTCATACCAGAGGTAGTAGATTATATGCAAAGCTGGCTGCCCTCGTTCTCCTTCCTGTCCACACCCCTGGACACTCCTATGCCACATTGACTCTGGGCTTTGCCAATTGACTTGCTCTGACCAATGGGACAATAGCAAATGTGATACAATCAGAAATACAAAATGTGCTTGCCTTTTTTGCTACTTTCAGGAATCTGCGATCACCATAATGTGAGAAACTCAGGCCAGCCAGCAGATGATGACAGACACTTAGCCACGTCATCTCCATCACCCCCTAGACATCTAGGCACCTGCTGGACATGGGAGTGAGGCCATCCTACACCTTCCAGCCCAGCCCAGCCAACCCAAATCAGAAAAACTACCCAACTTGCCAACAGATTGTGAAAAATAATAAGTGCTTGTTGTTTTAAAACCAGGTTTGGGGGTGTCTTGTGACAGCAAAATCCAAGTGAGAGAGAAATTGGTTTCAAAATTAGGGTGCTGATATAACAAAATCTAAAATAAGTAATACCGGCTCTAAGAACAGGTAGCAAGCAGAGCCTGATAAAGCAGCAAAGAAAATTTTAGCCTACTCTAAAATATGGCAAGCAAACAGCAGAGGCTGAAAAAGCACTGAAGAACCTGTTCTAGCAAGAAAAATGACACCCCACACTATGTAATAAAGAAAGAACTTGGAAAGCTATCACATATGATAAGCTTGGAAGACGGAATATAACCTAATAAAATTGTGGGCCTTGGCAAGATGATTTCTAGGAAGAATGTTGGAAGTGTCAGTTGGCTTATTTTAGCTGATTATTATAAGGTATGGGAAGAAATAGATGAGCAGGTGGAAGGACTATTCAGTTTGCAAGCAGAGTGTAGAGGATACACAGAGGAGCCAGACTTGCTGGACTAGATGATAAAACTGTTTCTCATTTCCAATTTCTCAAGCCAGTAAAAGATTCTCAAAGTAAGAAACAGTATCAGGATACAGACCAAATCAAGGTGCCTCTGCAAGCCCATTTGTTAACACCTTGAAAGATTTAAGGCGGTGGCTAATAGGCTCTCTCAGCTATACAAAGTGCTTTCATTAAGTTTATTGTCCCACAGCAGCCGGACATGGATCCCATAGGAGAGAGAGGCCTGTCTCAGGACTGTATGTGGAACCTTTATTAAATGGAGTAGATCTGAATCAGATTCGTAGAGAAACCCATAGAGATTCTAAGAGAGTTGTACTGATGAAAGTAATTCCAACTTGGACTAAAATGGACTGAGCCTCTTAAAAATTAAGAAAAGGCTGAGGGCCTCATCCACGCCCCCACATCCACCCCCTCCCTCCCAACTGCTCTGCAACAACGTCATAGAATACAAAAAACTAAAATTAATAAAATCAAAAAATAGGGGCCGGCCTGGTGGCGCACTGCTACAGTGCACCGCTTGGGAGCGTGGCGGCGCTCCCGCCGAGGGTTCGGATCCCACATACAGACCGGTTCCCGCTCACTGGCTGAGCGAGGTACGGGCGCGGCACCAAGGGTTGCGATCCGTTGCCGGACACAAAAAAAGACAAAAAGGAGAAAAAAAATAAAAAATAAAATCAAAAATAAATCAATGAAGAAAAGACTCTGGGCTTCCAGCTTTCCATGAGAAAGAAACAGGCTGAGAAAGTTACTTAGCTGCAAACACCAGCCATTCTTTATGGAAATCAAAGACATCTTAGAAAGCAGAGCTAAGAGCCATGAAAAGCAATGGACCAGGGAGCAGAACCCAGCCCTGGTCCCAAAGGGAATGTCTCCTGGCACTATATGTCCAGTTGGACTTCTGAATTGCTGTGGACTAGTAAGTGCTATGTGATTCCTGTTATTTTTCTTTTCCTTTTTGAACAAAATGTCTGTTGTGGTCATCTCAATCCTATCGTACCCAGAGTCCATATAACTTATATTTTTAATTCATAGGTCCTTGGATCAAGAGGGTCCCCACCAAAGGAGCCCCATGTGGACCTGACATAGATCACAAGATTCTAGACATTAAGTCTGATGCCATAATTATAATGAGATTTGGGGGGTTCTGAGCTGGAAATATTTCGTATGTGGGAAGAGTGTGAATAACTGATGGTCAGAAGACAGGCTGTGGGTTGATTGCAATAATGGCCACAAATTCTTTTTATCCCTGTGTGTGTTCCTTTGCAATATGATTTTGCAGCTACTCTCATTAAGAGGTAGAATCTACTTCTCCACCCTTCAAATATGGGCTTAGCATGTGACTTGTCTCAGCAAACACAACATTAGCAAATGTGACACAGCAGAGATTTGTCAGCACCATGCTCAGCCAGTGAGCCAACCGGCCATCCCCATATGGGATCCAAACCCGGGGCCTTGGTGTTATCAGCACCGCACTCTCCCGAGTGAGCCACGGGCCGGCCCATGAGATTTGAAAAGCACCTGCGCATTGGAGCTTTCCCTCTTTTTTGCTGTGACTGCCATGTGAACAAACCCAAGCTAGCCTTCTAGAGGATTAGAAACCATGTGGATAACCACAGTCAGCTATCCCCAGCTGACAGGCTGCCAACCAGCAGACATATGAATGAAGTTATCTTCGAACATCTAGCCACCAATCACCCCATCTTCAGCTGACTGCAGAAGGACTGCCTGGCTGAGCTCAGCTCATTTGTCAAGCCACTGCATCATCAGATAATAAATATGGGGTTTAAAACCACTAATTTTAGAGAATTGTTATGCAACAAAGGCTAATTTATACACCAAACAAGAAATACTTATTGATCCTCTACTACATGGAAGTCACTGTTTTAGAGAAGGAAGACAGAAAACACAAGAGTATTTCAAAAAGTTCACAGAAAGATTCGTATTCTTTTAATTCTCTCTTTCCACAAACTTTTTAAAATAGCCTCGTATAAGATATAATCTCTGTTCTCAAGAAATTAGCAATTTAGATTTAGAAAAATATTTAAAAGAAAATTAATAATACATGGCAGAAATAGAAGGGTCTTGTCAGTTGAATAGGCATCAGATGCTTTAAGAAAAGAGAAGGGCAGGACGGAGGTCAAGGGAGACTTTGTAAAGGAAGAGGCATTTTAGCTGCACCAAAGGCATGGTGCATTATGGAAGTGAAGTGAGGAAGGGAGAGTGTGCAAAGCAGGTGAGTAGCAGAAAGATGGGGGCTCTTTAGAGGACCTGGCTAACCTCTGCTGCAACACTCAGCAGAACCCTGCCCCATCTGGGGAGTAGTAAACGCAGCCAGGCTTTGTCTGCCCATCTTCTTCAAGCCAAAGCTGAGGACCCCTGGCCTCCGTGGCCCTGAGTTCCATGGGCACACCCAGACAGTGCTGCTGGGTGAAACCACCTATGGACCCATCCCAGATCCTGAAACCCCTTTTCAGGCTTTTTCGGGCTGAACTCCACTCCTTTCCATTTCCTGGTGTCTGGCTTCAACCCTGACCCTTACTCCTGCCTGATTCTCCTTGCCCTCTGTGGACATTAAGAGGTTACTGTCTCAGTAGATGCTCCAATATGACTTAGGCCTCTAGCCTCTGGATCCATCCCAAGCCCCCTGATTTGGCCTGATGTCCAGATACCAGTTTTTGGCTTCCTGTGGACTCATGGTAACCCCATCCCTTCTTCTACATGGGGATTCGATTCAACCAATGACTGTCAAACACTTGCTTTGTGAAAGACCCTAGTCCTTGTGGTCCAGGATTATCAAGTAAGAGTTCCTGCTCTCTAGCAGCTCAGGGACAAAGCCATGCATGTGTAAAAAAAGCTATGGTAGATTATTTGCAAAGCTGGCCACAACAATCCCTGCCATCCCTGTAGGCATGAATCTTTTGCAATGAGATCTTGTAGGTCCTCTCATCAAGAGGTGGAATCTATTTTTTCACCCCTTAAATTTTTACTAACCTATAACTTACTTTAACCAATAGAATACAATAGAAATGGTGTTGTGTGACATCTGAGCAACAGAGTCAAAAGGCCTTGCAGTTTCTTCTCTCACCCTCTTGGAGGGTGGTGCTACCAGGTGAGGAAGCTCAGGCTATTCTGATGGAGGATAAGTCTATATGCAGCCGAGACAAGCCAACTTAAGCCTCCAGATAACCACGGAGACATGGGTGAACCCAAGTGAGACCAGCAGACCACCTGTCTGATACCAGCCCAAATCGATGACATACAGAATCACAAGCTAATAAAATGATTGTTGTTTTTTTAAAACACTAAATTTGGGGTGCTTTGTTATACAGCAAGAGGTAACTAATACAGAAGCTTTAAAAAAGAGAGATTAATACTACCTGATAGGTCATAACTTATGCTGTCCGGGGATCATTGTATGTTTTCAACAGGTATTTATTTAGCCAAATAAGTTTCTGGCTGGTAGGATTTCAGGCTGAATTACAAAGTGATAACTAAATTTGGGGTGCTTTGTTATACAGCAAGAGGTAACTAATACAGAAGCTTTAAAAAAGAGAGATTAATACTACCTGATAGGGCATAACTTATGCTGTCCGGGGATCATTGTATGTTTTCAACACGTATTTATTTAGCCAAATAAGTTTCTGGCTGGTAGGATTTCAGGCTGAATTACAAAGTGATATAATGAGGACTAGAAGATCAACATTAAACAAACCAATGCTACCTGGGAGCTGGGGAAGGACTGGTCACTTTCTCTAAGCTACTTCTGATTTTCACACATCTCGCCCCCAAGTCTGGACCTACAAATTATTATATCAAGTTTCTTCCCCATCTTATCTCCAGTTCTGGACGCACAAATTATTTTCAAGCACTGGTGTATTGACAAGGACTCCCATGTGAGTGACAGCCAAGCAGAGAAAGGACAGGACTGGGGTGAAGATTTCCTGCATAGAAGAATATACATTTACTGTACATAAAAACACAAGCATTATTTTGGCCATGTAATAAGACTTGGAATTAAAAACATATTCCCACTCATTTCTTTTCTTTCCAAATAAAGTGTTTCTTTGCTGAAACTTTGTTTTCTATCTCAAGTACACAAAAGAAAGAGTATTTGCCATCTCCATCAAACAAATATGAAATGAACATTTTAAAGTTCATGAAGCAAGAAAAAATCATTATCCTAGCCTATTCTTATACCAGACTTTCAAACAATAAGCCCATTCTCCCCAGATGTGACAGAAGAACTACTACTTAAGATAATTAACACTAGAAATTGTCTGTGAAGAATGTACAGGATAAGGTAAAAGCCCAAAATAGGAGTCACATCCCCAAATCTAAGAAGGGACCAACACCACTCTTCATAACCAAAAATTATTGTAGCTGTGCCTCCCAGGAAGTGCTAGCCAGGATCTGGGGACCATAAATGTGGCATGAGACATCTGTAATTTTCCCAAAGCAAGAAAGGATGGTACACCCATACAGTAAATTGTAGGCAAAGGGAAAATTAACTATGAGCAATTCCCTTCTTCCTTCCAAGGAGGGAGCTTTCTTTGGTTTTTCTAAGAAAGCTGTGCAAGCTGAGGGGAGTTGAAGTGGTCAGGGTCATGGAAAGACTCTGGATATGGGGTGGGAACAGGAAGAGGAGTGATACAGGGCAGAACTGAGAATAGAGATGTCTCATGGGGAATTATAAGGTCATGTAAATCCTCTTCCCTGTCTCCCCTTGAAGCCTTCAGCAAACCTACCTCACTGTCTGATGCTTTGAGTATTGGATTTGGGTTTTTTGATTGAAATGCCTCAAAAAGGGTATGAGGCAAGAGCACAGGTGCCCAAAGGAGCCCAATTACATTTGGGTTGTACTAAATTAGGCTTTTACTCATAAATCCCTCTCTGGTCTCCCATAACTCTGGGTTAGAACATAGATCAGAAGCAGGTCTCAGTAACCTGAACGTGGCCTCCTTTGCTTCATTAACACCTGGCCTCAAAAGGTATTTCCTCCTCCTGAGCACAGGCCCAACTTTCTCAGTGCATGAGAGGCATGAGTGAAAGAGTAAAGTGAAGCAATTCAAATAGAAAATGCACAGAAGAAGAAAGCACTTTAAACTTCACAGCTTCCTTTCCCCCATTTGTCTGTGAAGCCAACTTTATCAAAATTTGAGCCTCCATGTACACCTGGATCTTCTTGGAATTCCATCCTGTTTTATCAGGTCTACTTCTCTGCTCTTGCACCAGATCCTTGCTGTTTTTATTATCATGACATTGTAATCAGCTTTAACTTCTGATGGGGCAACCCCCTCCTACTTTGCTCTTCTTTTAAAAGTTAACTTAGCTTTTCTTGGACTTTTATTCATTTTTTCATACAAATTTATTTTAAATTAAATTTATATTCTACTCTATTCCTATATTTGTTAAGCATTTGGTCTCCTAAGTGAACCACGGGAATTCACAGAAGGGAATTCCCTCGGCAGAGAACAATGTACACCAGCACATTCAGGTGGATAGATCAGAACCATGGAAGCTTGGCTACCACCCAACAAAAGAGCAATAAAATTACTTTTATGAATCTGAAAATCCAATTCTAGAGTATGGTAAGTCCATCGAGGTGCAGCTGCCCCATGAACAGCTTCTCCCTTACCTTACTGTACTGTAGTTACTAGTATTTTAAACTATAAAGTCCTCAGGGACTATGAGATCTGAAGGAGAGATTAGTACCAGTCACAACCAGGCCAGCTGCATAGTGGCAGCAGTATTATAATGGACCTTATTTGAGCACACATTTTGGACTTGATTACCCATGGTCGTGGAAGGGAAGTGCTGATGGGCTTAATCCAAGACATTTGATTTTGTGTTAGGTGCATTGTAATTGCTTTTATAGCAAAATTTCCTTCCTAATTCTGCTTTATTTAGGATATTTTTGAAGTATGTTTCTTTTTTTTTTTTAATACATACCAGCATATCTACAGGGAAAAGTAATCTGGGTTCAAACCTACCTAAGGGTAAAATTTCCCTCCAGGGCCGGCCCGGTGGCACACTGGAGAGTGAGCCACTTGGGAGCGCTGCGGCACTCCCGCCGAGGGTTCAGATCCCATGTGGAGACTGGTTCCCGCTCACTGGCTGAGCACGGTGCAGGCGCAACACCAAGGGTTGCGATCCCGTTACCGGTCAGTAAAAAAAAAAAAAAGACAAAAAGGAAAAAAAAAATTTCCCTCCAGACTTTCAGTTTCAAGATAGTGACCTGAGCCCACAGATTGACCTCCCATTCCCTAAACTCCATTGAAAGGGCCAAAGACCTCTGTGGCAGAACTGGAATACAAGGAAGGATGTCAACAGAGAGTTAAAATGGAATTTCTGAAATGTGCAGGAAAAGGATCAGACTGATACAGGCAAAGAAGGACCCCCCTGAGGAAAAATGAGTCCACCTCTCCAACAAACCCTGATAGGGGCTTGGGAATCAAGTAGAACCCACAACAACTGTTGGGTCCTGTGACAGAACATTTTCTCCTCTTCTTTGATTCCCCTTTTCCCTCCCCTAACTACAATTATCAGTGTTTATTCAACAAATATTTATTGAGTACCTCTTCTGAGCCAGGAACAGTTCTAGGCACTAGGAATACAATGATGAACAGGCAGACAAGGTCCAGGCTCTTATGAACCAAATATTCTAATGAGGAGACAAACAATAAAAATACCAGAAAACACCAGATAGTAATAATAAATGCTCTTTTTAAAAAAATAGAAGAATGATTTGATAAAGATTGTCTGTGAGACTTCCTTAGATTGGCTGGTTAGGAAAGACTACTCTGAAGAGGTAATCTTTAAACTAAATAACAAGGAGTCAGCTATGCAGAGGTCAGAGAGAATAGCATTCCAGGCAGAGGAAACAGGTGGTGCAAAGGCCCTGTGGTAAATCAGCTGGGCATGTTGCATTCGCAGCTTAAACATTACTTCCTCCAGTGCTTATTCCCAAAACACACACACACACATACATACACAGACAGAGAGCTGGATTCTGTGTTCTCAAAGCACCCTGTTCTTCCTTCACTACAATATTATATTCTGTTAAAATTGCTCACTACCGTGCCTGTAACCTCCTCTGGAATTGCTCACTACCGTGCCTGTAACCTCCTCTGGAGTTACTCTCTAAGGGCAGAGACTATGTTGTCTTCTCAGCACCAAACAACGTCTAGACATAGAAGATAATTAATCAATATTATCTAGTTAATGAACTAATCATTACACAAATGTAATTCTGATTCCAAGTCTAGTGCTCTTTCCACTGTAAAACATCACCTCTCCAATACATAAGGACATTATCAGAGAAGAATCTTTTTTTTATTATTATTTTGTGTTTACTTCTTCCATCTTAAAATTTCCATCAATTCATATCTGGCCAGTAATTAAATTTATTTTCTCCTTATTAAGTTCTTATATATTGTTGAGAATGATAGACAGAGAGATGTTGCCCAGTCTACTTCCATTTTTTAAATTTTCAAGAAATAACCTCCCTAGTTTTCTTAATATAGTTTTACCTATCATCACCTCTGTAAACAGCAACCAAAAATGCCTCCTTACACTTGTTTCTACCAACTAAATGACATCTTTCCCTAATGGCTCCTTCCATTTTTTTCTCTTCTTTTGATAAAGCCTGACTTCTAATTCTATTATCGTGATTAGTCTGATTTTTAAATCCCCAATTATTTTCCTCAGGTAATCATGCTTTTATCATTCCACTCTGCTAGCAACTGCCTGTATGTTGACTTCACCGTTGATACACTAAATTCAAACTCATTTGCTCTGTGGTCCCCAGATCAAGTAATGCCACATTCAAACATAGCAACCAGAGTGCTCCCAGATGCCTGCTGCAATAAACACTGCAATCAAGTCATTTGGTTTTACTTTCCCAGGTTCCTAAGCTCATAACTCTCTTCTCATATACAAGAATCTGATGAAAGAGGGAAATTTGCAATGCCTACAGCACAGACACTCAGAAATGAGAAAGGGCAGTCATCACTCAATCATCTCAGAGCTGCACTGTCCAGTGCTTTCTACGTTCTCATGCACCTCCACACATTATCTCATTTGATGTTCACAGTATTGTGTGGTGCATCTAAATGGTATTACTTCATCCCTATTTAAAAAGAAAAAAACTATGACACTCAGAAACATCAAGAGAATGGCCAAATAAAGTCAGTATTAGGCAGTACTTATTCAACGTACATTCATTAGTACCTGCTGTGTGCCAGACCCTTCTAGGTGCTGGAGATAATAACACTGAACAAGGCAAACATCCCCACTCTCGTGAAATCTACATTCTAGTGGAGAGCAACAGATGATTTAAAAATCAATCAATCAATAAGATATTTTCACAAAATACCAAAGGCTATTTTTAAATATATGTACTATAATAAAGTGCCTGGACAGGAGCTGAGGGAGTGATGTTACTTGAGATTGGGTGGTCACAGAGGACTTTGAGCAGGTGAGCTAAAACCTGGATAAAGAGAAGATAGCCATGCAAAGATACGGGAGAAAAGAGTTTCAGGCAGTGGGGGAACAAGTGCATAGCCCTGGCTTAGAAGTGGGAAAGTACTTAGTGTCTAAGGGACAGAGATAAAAGACTGGTTCAAAGGCCCGATAATTTCAGAGACAACATCCTGTGAATCTCTAGGTCTTCTCTTCATGGTCACAACATGGCTGTGGTGGTTCAAGACATTACGTCTACCTCCATGGCAGAAAAAATGGAGAAAAGCTAGTACTAGCTACATTATCTTCTTTCAACAGGAAAGGAAAAATAAACATTCTCAGAAACCTCCAGCAAAATTCTGTTTGGTAATATTGCCTGAAGTGGTTCATAAACACCTCCTCCCCATCTATTCAGCAGTGACATAGGCTGGTGAAGCAGGGATTTGTCATAATTGGCTTAGGTAAGTCTTGTTGCATCACCTGGGAATATTGGCACCCTGGGGAAAAAATCGAAATTCTGTTGATAAAAGGGGAGGAAATGATTGTTAGGTAGGCCGTAATGGTGACTGTCATGGTGAAAGAGAGAAGCACAGATAAGAGAGAAGTGAGAGAAATAAGAAAACTCAGATGGTATTGGGCCTAGCAAACCCATGGTAAAGAGTTAAGTTTTTTCTAAGCACAGTGTGAAGTCCTGAAGGAGGTGAGTAAAAGTGTGGCAAGGTTTGATTGTCATCTTTGAGAGATCATGTGTTTGACATGTGAAAAATAAATGGTAGAAGGCAAGAGTAGAAACAGGGGCTTTAACTAGATGTCAGCTGCATCACACAGGCAAGATATGATGGTGCTTGACTAAGGCAGCTGCATAGAGATGTAGAGACATGGGTGGACTCAGAATATATATTTGTAATTATGGCTGGGAGGACTTGTTGGCATATTAGATGGGGGTTGAGCCAGGAAGGAAATAAACCAAATATATGGAAATTTAAACCTCATACATCCATGATAATAGCATTTACAAAGGAAAGACTCTGAAAAACAGACTCAGAGAGAGGGGAAAAAAATAAGGGCTGTGCTTTGGATACGTAAGTCTACAATGCCTATTAGACATCCAAGTAGCAATCTCATACCACAGCTGTAGTGGATGCTGTGGTGTGCTGCCCAGTTATCTCTTCAAGATCACGGTAGTAATTCCCTCAACTGCCAGGAGTGATAACTGCTGATGGCTCATGGCTGGGTTCCTACCTAGACTTTGCCCTTGACCCAAGGAAACTGCCCACATCCAGTGACTGGTTGATGCCAGAGTGCAATGGCCTGGTTCCCTCGCCTCAATTTGGAACTACTTTGAAAGGACATCCAGTACGAGAGTTCGCCATGGCATTGGCTGAGGCATTTCTGTGGCTGTGTTGTCTCTCATCTTCTCCCTCTGCCCAAACATGCTTTCTTCACTTCCTCACAAGTGTTATTCCCAAGATCATTCCCCAGTGAATTTTGGGCATACTTGACCCAGAACACTTGATTCCAGGAGCAATTTAGAAAACAGAATCTAAAATGGGATTTTGAAGCTGGTCCAGCTGCTGGCTAGCAATAGAGACCTCATCACTGATGATGATAGGTGTAGTACTGAAGCCCCTGGCATTTGGTAGGTGTGCAATTGTAAAAATCTTCACCAGTAGCAAACCAGGATGAGACACTGGCAGAAGGGAATGCACTGACAGGTGTATTGTCTCAGGCATTTAAGAAGTAGTAATTATAAGGGCAATGGAATCAGATGGCTATTGCTGAGTGCTATCAATGTATTGGAGAAAGATAGTGAAAAGCAGAGGGTGATTAATCACTAATTCAAGGTGAATTATGACAATCAAAAGGCCTAGTTGATAACATATAGAAATATTGTCACATCCTGCAGCCAAAAGATAGAAAAAGCTAAGAATCAGGATCAGGACTTAATTACAAGGATAGCAGAGCTCAAGAGAATGTTGAATTCCCAACCCTGCCAAGACTACTGT
Organism: Galeopterus variegatus; assembly: GCF_000696425.1. Classification (NCBI taxonomy): domain Eukaryota; kingdom Metazoa; phylum Chordata; class Mammalia; order Dermoptera; family Cynocephalidae; genus Galeopterus; species Galeopterus variegatus. Next base: position 319,805 of record NW_007727404.1, read on the forward strand.
GCCAAGATCAGAGTCTTGGCTGGGAAGAGTTCTAAGACTTGTGATGAAGACATATAGGTTGATAGGTTGATGAATTTTAAAACCTTGAAACTACAGAAGTGTCCCCCTCCCCTCTGTTGAAGGCTATAACTCCCCCTTGCTTGCAAATAAGTTAAGTTTCTACCTTGCAGGACAACATGATCCCTCTCTTGGCTTAGGATCCACCCTAGCTTCTTCCTTCCTAGTCAGTAAAGACCAGTAGTCAAATCAAAATAGAACCATAGGGAAAGTGAAGATAAATGGTCACAGTCCCTCAGGGGTTCGGAGTCTTGCTGAGCATTTGATGTAAATATGCACATGCACCCAGGTGTTCCTTGGTTATTGTCTAATGTAATTATGCATGTGCACCCAGGTGTTCCTGGGTTTCTTACTCACACCCAGGTGTCCTGGGTTATTTGACTTAAGTATAAAGGATGAGTGGCTCTGATCCACAGCACCCCTTACCCCCAGGATGCCCCGAGGGGAGCCACAGGGAGGCTGCTACTGCTGCTAGAGGCTGTTGCTGCCAGGGCCCCCAGGATACCCCGAGAGCCCACTGCTGCTGCTAAGGAAGCTGAGGACTGAGCTCATGTCCTCTGCCAACAGCTCCCAGGATCTTTCCCAACTACCTAGCATGGACCTGTGTGTGAGGGGTCTGGTGATCCAGCCTGGCATATGAGAGGTCTGTGACCCAGGCTGCACAACAAGTTTGAAGGGTCTGCGAGCCCTAACCCTAACAATACAATTGGCTACATTGGCAGGATTCTAACAATTGCCCTAGCCCTACAATTGGCATAGCCATACAATAACATCCAGAAACTACTGGGCCTATTAAAAGAAAAGGCATCACACCCTGAAGGAGCTATAGCACCTAGTTAACATTTACCAGAAGAAGCCAGGAGCCTATGTATGACTGGATCCAGAGGGAGCTTGACTGGAAGAAATTGGGAAGGTGGAAGATAAGTTTGTAAAAGAGATATAAGATTTAACATCTTTGCAAGGACCCAAGGAGATGGGACAAACATGTTGCTGAGCTAGCTCTTGGATGCTTGGAAAAATTGATGGCTCACGCTGTTACAGAAATGTCAGAATTGCCATGGTAGATGATAGACAAAGGGATAATAGAAAGACACACACAAAAAAAACCATGTTAAAGTAGATATACTATTAAGGCCAGAAACCCATTAGCCGACTGCACTCTACTTGAGCACCAGAAGGACACTTTACTTAAAGCAATAAGGAAAGCAGTAAAAATGTCAGCAAGAAAAGAACCAGCATTATTGAGAAGCTCAGTAATGGCTGTTCTTCATAAGCCAGGAGTGAAAGAAAGATATCGTTATGGAACCTGGCTCCCTAATTGCATAGAGGATGATAATATCCAAAATAATCAAGGCCAGGAGGCACACTTAACCATCAAGAAGCAAAGTAGGTGGTATGGCCAGAGTGGGATCCAGAGGAGATGTACCTGCAAAGAACAATTGAGATGGTTAATAGAACACAGAGTCCACAGGCACAAGATAGATAAACAGCTAACAAAGGTATTAATGTATGAAATCCGGACAGAAAATTCAAGAATGGATCATCAAGATGAGAGAAACTGCCCTATTAAGTTTTGATCCCCTGTCCAATTTCTGGATCTGATTCTGGTTTTTAAACCCAGAACTTGTTGACTGAAGGACATGCCGGGTCCCCAGGAGGACAGACCCTGAAACACCAAGGTAAGTATAGACGGTAATGATTACCACAGTCTTTTGCCAAATGTACCTATGATCACGTACTCAGGTAACCATACATTGGGGAAAGGAAAAGCCCTCAGCTGAAGGGAGTTGCTTGGCTTCTAAGTTACTCCCCCTTTCCAGGGATTGCTTCCATCTAATGACTGGTCATTGCAGGGATACAAACACCAGACCCCTGCCTCTTTAAGAAAATTTCTGGAAGCCTCTTCTAGCTCCAGAGTTGGGCTGAGGCTTTCATTGTAATTGCATAGTTCAACTTCTCCCTCTGCACAAACCTGCTTTCTTTACTCTCTCATAGGAGTTATACCCAAGAATGTTCCTCAGTAAGCTCTCAGCATGCACATCTCCATTTCAAAGTTTGTTTCCCAGGAAACGTCCTCTCTCTTCCTTTCCCCTGCTTTTCTTCTCCTTTCTCTCAAGAAACACCAACCCAGATCTTTAGGTTCAAAGTTGCAAAATCTAACTTTTAATCATGGTTGGTAATGAATAAACTACAGTGAGAAATGGCAATAGTCTTTGATGACTTTAAATTAGACTAAAACATGAATACAGAAAAGTTGTGACTGCATTCTTTTTTAGTGAATAAGTTAGCAGCAAGCCTGTTAAGACTAGAGATGACCTACTTACACTGTGTATATACATCCAAAAAGCAGCCACATTTCTCATCCTTCCTCCTGGTGCAGAAAGCACTTTTAAACACAGAAGAAAATAGGGAAAAGGAGGAATTGGTAAAGGGACATGAAAACCAACTATATCGTATAGTGATAAATTTTAAAAATTTTTTAATGTATAAAAAAGAGAAAAAATAAATAAATAAAATAATCACACACACCAAAAGAAAATAGAAAAGAAGCAAAGAAATTTCCAATTGTGTAAAAAAAAGTGAGAATTAATAAGGACTCATTAATAGTTTAAAGAGAAATTAGCTCAGAAGTTCTAGAAGAATATACAGAAAAGGTTAACAATTGTTTTCTGGGCATGTTGAGATTAAAAGTGATTTTTTGCTATTTTTCTTCATGCTTGTCCATATTAGCTCAATGTTTTATTAAGAAATGAAGCTGTTTTAGCACTGAAAAATATTTCAGACCACTATATATATAAGCCTCTTTACCCTAAACATTGTCTGCTTTTCATAATGTATTTGGATATAAAGACCTTTTAAAAAGGTCTAGGAAATTATATATATATATATACATATATTTATATACTACTGATGGCTGAGATGCCTTAAAATTCACCCCCAGTGCTCTTTTCTCTCTCCCCAATTTTACCACATCTTTCTACCACTGCAGCTCTAGTTCAAGACCCTCACTGCCCAGACTCCCAGAACCTCTAACTTTTCTCTCTTCTTCAGTCTTGCCCTCTCAAGTCTGTTCTCCACGAGGCCAGAGGTCACTCCCTTTCAGGGGCTTCTGGATGGGCTCCCCAGCCTTCCTCTGCAGCTTCCCCTCAACATGCTCTAGACACTGAACTGCTTATAGCTCTGCGCTGCAAAGCATGCTGTGTCTCCCAAGTTCCTATAATGAGTCTATTGCTCTACCCATTTCTTTAAGTTTGTGTTGTAAAAGAGATTTAAGGTGTGTATGTTTTTCTTTACACATAATCAGAAAAATAATCAGGGGTGAAGAGGGTAGCACTGGTGAGGAGGAAGGAAGAAAGAAGGTAGGAAGGGGAGCCAGTGAGAGTGAGAAGCAAGAAGAATAGAGTCCCTGCCCTGAGACACCTGAAGACAGTTCTTTGGGTAGGAATTTATAATATAAACTAGTTCAGCATTAAGCCTAGTTGCCTGCTGAACAGAAGTGTGGTATAAACACAGATGGTTCTGAATGCTTTCCACCTTTTGGCACTTCCTCACAATCACCAGTTCAGCCTGAAATTTCTCAGACTGTCCTCTGCAAAATACTACAGTGTTGTGAGCTCTTAGGAGGTTTGTAAGAAAAGAGTTCTGCGTTAACGTTTGGGAAAATCTGACTACCATAGCCATGCTCCTAGAGAGAGACACATGAACCTATGAAGAGCTCCGAAGAAACTATTTCATTGTCAAGTATGTGAACGTGTAGTTAAGCATATTTAGCAATGGGTCTCAAAAGTCTTTAAAATATTATTCTTTGACACAGCAATTTGAAGTATAAGACTTTATCCTTAAAAAAAAAATATATATATATATATAGGACATGTGCACAAATTCTGTTGCAAGGATGTTTATCCCCATGTGTTGCATATTTCATGGTTGAACAAGGAATTACATAAAAGCCCAACAGTAAGGGATTAGTTATATAAAGTATGGCATAGACATATAACAGAATATTATGCAGACAAAGACAGTGATATAAAATGTTTAATAACATGAGAAAATGTTTGAAAAATATTAAGAAGAAAAAGCTTATAGCAGAGTATGAAAGAATAAATCTCTTTTTTAAATTAAGTATTATCCAAGAAGGAAAAGACCAGAAGAACTCATAACTGGGGTTTGAAACCCAAATACCTCAGGGTGTAGGCAGATAAACTAGGACCAGGGCATGTCTTTTTCTACCAAGAGCAGCTCCTCCTCAGCTTTGAGTCCTGTCGTGCTGGAGTGCAGGTCACATGAGGCTATCTTCGATATTTCAGAAAAAGCTAGAAATACGTGTGTTTGTGAGAAATCATCCAATTTTTAAATGTTGGCATTCTAATTTAAAAATGTAAATATTACACAGCTAAATAAAACACACCCGTCAACTACTGTTAGCAGCTCTGATTTACGCAGAATGTCAACGGTGGTTATCTCTGGGTATCAGGATTTCAGGTGATTTTTATTTCTTTCATTTTGTTTTTTATGCTTTTCTATATTTTTACAAAGAAAAATAAATCATTTTTAATAAGAAATATATTTTGTTTGAATTTTTTGAAGTTCAATTGTTACCTTACCATTGCCACTGAAAATAGAAAAGGAAAGTTGGAATTTAAGAATTTAGGCTAGAAATAAAGACGAAGTATAAACCAACTTATATAGTGATAATATGAAGCAACATTTACAGGAAGTGTTAGGAAATTAATGTGCTTCCTCTCATCCTTAAAGTTATCTGAAAAAGATCTTCCCTGACATTTTTACATATTATTTGCTTTTATTCAAAACATTGGCAATATTACAGGTATAAACAGCCTAAGGTTATGAAAAATTGTGATAAATTAATTTTTCTGTAAAAACCTTCCATAAGGAAAATAGATTCATCTATCCAGAATGCTATTTCCCAAACTGTGTTACTTGGAAGACCCATAATCGAATCAGTTTGGAAAGCTCTGCATTGCTATCTCCCTCGAGAGTCCAATGCACATTCACAAGACACTGACAAGACAAGGCCCTGAAATGTCCTTCAGCTTAAGCACAAGACACACATTCACACACACGTGCACAAGCACACAAAACCGGGTGGCTTTGTTCAGCCGGGGTCTCAAACTGATTTGTCCATAGAACTCTTTTTTATGGAGCACTGTATTGAGGATTATGTGCCAACATGAGCTTGGGGAGACATTCAAACCACAGCGAGCACCTGTTACCATCCCATATACACTAGTATTCATTAGGACACAAATCAGAAGATATGGAGTGAGGAATAAAAACAAAAACCAAAAACTTCCTTAGACATCCATTTTGTGTGTTATAAAAGTTGTTGATTGTCTGAGGTTCAGATTTTACTAGGCATCTTGTTTTCTGTTTTTGTTTTGCTAAATCTGGCAACCCTAGAGACAGGACAGTGTACCTACACATTTTTGAAGATGATATTAAAGTACTAGGGCCTTGTCATGTCTCAGCAGAAGTGGAAACTTCCATAAGTGGTGCTGAGTCCTCCAGGCTCTGGTTACTAATTCCCAGGTGACATTCTCCACTCTAAGGACTGAGTTCCTCTTTTCTCTAGGAGCCATGGAATAAAAAGAAAATAATACAGCTATGTGTGGCTTAATGACAGGGATATGCTCTGAGAAATGCATCTTAGGCGATTTTGTTGTTGTACAAACATCATAGAGTGTATTTACACAAACCTAGATAGCACAGCCTACTACACACCTAGGCTATATGGTACAGCCATTACAATCTTAAAGAACCATCATCGTATATGCAGTCTGTCGTTGACTAAAACATCATTATGTGGCACATGACTGTATTATATACATTCTAGTGTGATTGGCAAGTCAAAGCAATAGGCAATAGCTCAGGGGTTTCAAATGGCAAATCACAACTCTTATTAGGTTGTGAATCCAGGTCATACTGGTATTTGGGATAGAGTACAGTAGAGTAGGGTGGGTGATAGGGTGGGTGGGATAGGGGATCAGAGTGTATCGCCTATATTTTGTCTCATAAATTTTTTGTATGTCTGTGAGTAACACTGTGTGTACACTTGCTAAGTACCATATTTTTTACTGTAGTCATGGTCCAAAATGCTTCAAAGCCACTGATATGACCTTGAGACCTGCAGGGCATTATTGTGAAAGCTGCATTGGATCAGTAGCGAAGATGAGTTAGTTTCACACTCACGGGTGAGAGTAAGCTTTACCTTGTTCTGGAAAAATCACCATTCTGAAACCACTTTATCTTTTCATGGATTCTGCAATCCCTGGAGATGGATATCAATGTTTCATTTAAATTGGAGTTCACAGTTTTGTTTTGTTTTGATGTAATGACTTTCTAAAAGCATACATTGTAATCTAACATTTTTGCATCCAATCTTAGGCAATAAATATAAGTTAAACTGTGGGACTAAAAAAATAAAGAAATCCATTCTGTGTAATTGATTAACTGTAGTGAATTTACAATTACACAGTCTCAACATTTTTTAAAGAGAAAGACAGATTTCTGGTAGTTAGAAACTCAAGGAGCAAAGAACTGGCTCTCACAATTTGGGAGATTAACCCAGCTACTCACAGTAAGGTATATCTCGAAAATCCACAAATTAAAGAATCCCATAAGGTTAGTTTTTTTAATCTAATAACAAAATGATACTGAACTAAAAATCAGTGGGGGTGAGCCATAGGGAAAAAATGAAAGACTGTCTGAAAGTAGCTTTCCTTTTTTAACAATTTCCCTTAGATTCAGTTTAACAGGACTTCAGCTCAGTGTCATGGTAAAAAATAAACTGCACCATTTTATTTTAAAAAGAAGGGCCGGCCCGGTGGCGCACTGGATAAGTGCGCCGCTTGGGAAGCGCTGCGGCGCTCCCGCCCGAGGGTTCGGATCCCACATACAGACCGGTTCCCGCTCACTGGCTGAGCGAGGCGCGGGGGCAACACCGAGGGTTGAAATCCCGTTGACGGTCCCCGGTCCGGTACGGGGGCAACACTGAGGGTTGCAATCCATTGCCGGACACGGAAAAAGACAAAAGACAAAAAAAAGAAAACAACTACTGGGCCGGCCCGGTGGCGCACTGGAGAGTGCACCACTTGGGAGCGCGGCGGCGCTCCCGTCGAGGGTTTGGATCCCATGTGGAGACCAGTTCCCGCTCACTGGCTGAGCGCGGTGCGGGCGCAACACCGAGGGTTGCGATCCTGCTACCGGTCAGTAAAAAAGACAAAAAGGAAAAAAAAAAAAAAAACTACTGAAGCTCCATATCAGTCCCAGGAACTCCAGCTCAACTTCAAAATTGAATGTTTTCACCACAAAGAAATGATAAATGCGTGAGGTGATGGTTACATTAACTACCCTGACCTGATCATTGTTCAACATATATATGTACCAAAACATCAGATCATACCCCATAAGCATGTACTATTACAATAATTAAATTATTGCAATAATTAAAATAAATAAAGGTATACCTTGAAGGCAATCTCTGAATGAAAACTAATTAATTAAATAGAGAGCTTATGGGGGGGGGGGGGGAGAAGAAATATACATATCCCTTGAGTCAATTGTTTTAAAATAGACCAAAAACACCTGAGGTTTGGCTGTGAATTCCTTTACCCACCCCATCTGCATGAAGACCACCCAGGGTGATTAGAGAGTAACGTCTCTTCATATCTCCGAAGCGCTCACCCAGGACCTCACATGAGACAGGAAAGTGCGGCAGACTAACCCGTTTGTGAGGTTTGTGCTTGTATGTGTCAGCTTGCGTTATGGGATCTTAACATTGATTGCTATTTACTTTTACATGTATTGTTTTGTCTGCAAAGGGTAATATATCATGTTGATATCTGACAGCTTCCTTCCAACTGAGACCCCAGCAGCGTGAATCCAGCCCAGCCAGCTTTGCCTCCCAGCTAGACACCAGCTGTCACTCCTCTCCCGCTGAAAATGGGCAGTGCCCTCCACACAGCAGAATTTTTTTGTTGGGGATTTTATTTTTGGTTTTACCTGTTTTTAACTTTTCCAAGAGATAAACTATTCCCCAGCTGATTCAATACCAGCTTGTAAAATTCAGAAAGTATCTCTGGAGGGGAACTCTGTCTCTTTGATTTAGGGTTGGGTTTTTTGTTTGTTGGGTTGGTTGGTTGGTTTTTTTTTTTTTTGGGGGGGGGGTTGCTGTTGTTCACTAACTCTAAGGAAAACCAACTTGTGGTCAATAACCACTTGCTCCAGAAAGCACACAGCCACTAAGAATACACCAAAAATCCAAAAAACATTAAAAATGTTTCAGTGCCTGGAAAAAAACTACCTTTTTCAAGGACCCAAGCACACATGCAGGAAATGATAAGAACCCTACAGTCTTTGTTTGGTAAATAAGCTCAAGTGAAAGCAATTTTCCAACCTGGAGCTCTCTTCCATGGTTTACCTCAGAAAAAGCCTGTGGTGGGATTTTTTTTTTTTCCCCCTTTGAATCATGTTTCCCTTCCCTTCACATTCAGTTGATATAAAAAAAAAAAATTTTAAAAAACCTTTTGTGAGAGCCATTTAATGTTCAAAGGGCTCTTCAAAATGCATGTGAACAGGCTTTAGAGAATTCTTGGAACACCAATCTAAATGTATGCTTTTATAACAAGAAAGTTTCATTCTCTGTAAACATACTCCAGTGCCAAATTCCAAGTAGGAAGAACTGACATCATCCATCCCTGAAGTCAAGGGCAGGTTACAGTTTGACAGTTCATGCACTTCCATCCCTCACCATTGAAATGTCAGAAACAGCGACTACTGGACAAAGGATACTGTCAGGCTGTCACAGCTAAATCCAGTTCTCTGCTGCTGCTGTCCAATCATAACACAAAAGCACAGAAATGCATCTCAAAAAATTTCTACAATTGAGACACTGCCCTGAGATCCTCATATGCATATGAAGCTCCATAAGCACACAGGGGAAGATGTAATCAAGACTTCATCCTTTTCCCTGTTTGCTTCCTTAAATTTTTCTAGCAAAGAGACCTTAAAACCCTAGGAAAAGTGGGCAGGAACTCAGTGTGGTTTTTCATTTATCACCATTTGGTGAAAGTCTAAAAACAAATCATTTTTGGTTGGGTTTTTATTTTGGGCTTTTCTTTTGACCTTTCAGGGTGATTCCTTATCCTCAATTAGATGTGTTACCAAACCCCCAAAGGTCTGTTTGCTCGCTGCTCAATAGAATAGTTGAGAGACAAGTGTTAATGTAAGGAAGGGAGCCTTTAATCAGGAAGCCGGCAGCCTGGGGAAATGGTGGACTCATGTCTCAAAGCCCACCTCCACTTTTCCCAGACTTGCCAAAGGGTTTTATCAGGACAGGTGGTTGGGGGGCTGATTCATGGTGACTGTAGCGCTCTGGCTAATATCGGGATCCTGCCAACATGGCCCATTGTTGTACTCTTAATCCTGTTCATAGAGCCAATTGTAGAGCTGGGGCTCTTTCACCTGCCAGTAATCCTGCACTGACTGGGCCAATTGTCGAGCTAGGGCTGGGTCTGGAGCTCACAGACCCCCCAAACCCATTCACAGACTGGGTCACAAACCCTTCACATGCCAGGCTGGGTCTGCAGACCCCTTCACGCAGGTCTATGAGCTAGGTAACTGGCAAACAGGTCCTTGGAAGCCAGGTTGGAAAACATGGCTACACACATGGTGACCGCCCGAGGCAGTAAACTCTAGCCAAGGTGGCGGTGCACAAAGTCCACACACACACACACACAATTTGTTTACTGAACCACCCCCAACCAGACCTGAGGCAAGAGGGCCTCATTAAATTGTTATATTTTCCCAACAGTGAGGGTTCTCTGTGGGGGCTCTGACCCCACTTTTCTGCTCCACATTGCTCCATAGATGACTTCCACAGAGGCTCCACACCTGTAGCAGGTCTCCACCTGAGTCCCCCCAACTTTTTCATACATCTTCCGAAATCTAGGTGGAGGCTTCTATGCCTCCACTTCTCTCACATACTGCTGGCCTGCAAACTTAACACAACATGAACACCACCAAGGTTTTTGGCTTTGGCTCTTCAGAGGTGCTGAGGCAGGATGGCTCCAGCCAGAGCAGCTGGGATGCAGGGAGCAGTTTGCCGAGGGCAGCTGCACCCTAGGTCTGTCCTCTGGGACAACTCAGTCCTTCTAAGATGGGAAGGGTGCTCTCCCAACTTCCCAAATGCCCTCAGGGCCTGTGATGGGTGGGGCACCCATCCAGACTTCTCAAATTAGGGCATTTTCCCCATTGTCCTGGTTTTTAGCATTTGGCTGCCTCACTGCCAAGATAATGTCTTTACCAAACAGTTTATCTGCTTCACCCTTGCATTTTTCTCCTGCTCTCCACTTTTACATTCTTGCTTTTAAATTACTTCAATCAGCTTGGCTTACATCAGCTACTCACTCAGTCTCAGGCAGTTCAGCAGTGTTCACCCACACAGTTCAAACAGCTGCATTTGCCCAGTACATCAAGGAGTGGCTACCCTGCCCCTGTGCATATCTGTGGCTCTCCTGTAACCACTGCCACAGAAACAGGCACGTAGTAATGGAGACTAACTTTTCCACCTTTTCACCAGGTGAAAACATACTTGAAATTCTGCAGAGGCACCCGTCATCGGGTCATCTGCCAATCTGCATGTGGCACTCTTTTCTCAGGTTTATACAGCACCTGGCTGGCCATTGGGTTTAAGTAGCACCCTCCAAGCCTTTTGCCTTCAGACAAATGCAGTATGCATTTACTACATTGTCTCTAAAACATGTTACACCATCCCCCCTAGGTCCCATAGCTGTAGCAGCCAGGGACTCTCCCTGTTTCTGCTGCTTTACTGTTTCATTTTCTCATGCACAACAGATCATGACTGGTGATGCACTGTTTCCCCCAATTCACCACTTGGTTAGTCGTCTTCCCTGGTATGAGATGCAAGAGTGGCCCGTCACTGCATTTCATCCTCCAGGACATTTATCCATGCTTCCAAAACTCTGCTTTCTGCTGAAAATCTCAATCAGTTTGCAGTGTAGTGAGCAGGAGCTGGGCTCTGGTCAGCAGAAAAGTGGCCACCGGGCACCATGTGCTCAAGGATAGCTACATTTCCTCCCCCTCCAAAGGGTTTTGCATTGTAGTACCTGGTCTATGCTGCCTTGCAGTACACTGTGCAGCAACCAGATCCTGGTCAACAGGAAGGTGGCCATAGGGCAGAGCATATTCAAAAGTAGCCACATTTCCTCCTTCTTCCAAGGGCTTTCAGCACCTGTAACTGCTCAGAATCCTGCTGACTATGCCAATTGTAGCACTACAGCTAATGTCAGGATCCTGCCAATGTCTCCAACTATTGCGCTCTTAATCCTATTTGTGATGCCAATTTTAGAGCCGGGGATCTTTTACCTTCCAGTAATCCTGCACCAACTGGGCCAATTGTCAAGCTAGGGTTGGGTCTGGAGCTCACAGACCCCTCAAGCCCGTTCACAGACTGGGTCACAAACCCTTCACATGCCAGGCTGGGTCCCCAGACTCCTCACACGCCAGGCTGGGTCACCAGACCCCTTACATGCAGGTCTATGAGCTAGGTAACTGGCAAACAGGTCCTTGAAAGCCGTAGGTTAGAAAACATGGCAGCACACACAGTGGCCGCCCGAGGCAGTAAAACTCCAGCCAAGGTGGTGGTGCCACGCAGGTGCACTAACTCCACCCACACACGACCTGTCCACAAAGAATGCTGTACCACCCCCAACCTGCCCCGAGGCGAGGGGGCCTGATTAAATTATTCTATTTTCCCAACAGTGACCTAAGCAGGGACTAAGAAAAAAAAAAACATTTTAATTTAGAAGTTTAACAAAATGGTGTCACTTCTGTTCAGCCTGTTATAGACACAACATTGTGCTACAAAAATTCAGAGAGTGAACTCTAGAGAACTCTGCCTGTTTGCTTTTGTTTGGTTGGCTTTGCTTGCTCATTCTAAGGAAAATAAATTTCTGGTAAATAACCACTTATCCCTGAGAGGTCACATCCATTAGAACACAATGAAAATTCCAGTTTTATGGTAACACTCACCAGTTGACCATTTGATTCCCCTATTCTGACTTACCTTAGCTTCTTGCTAACCATAATAATACAACTAACAAAGTGTATTGAGCACTTACTAGCTGTAGCTTACTGTTTCACAAATTTCCATTTAATCCATATAAATTCTTCCTCAGCTGTGGGTAGGGGAGTACAAGTCTTGTTCCACCTAAACACAAACTGTGCAATGAGCTAAGGAAGGCAGAAGCTGCCACTAGTTTTATATGTCAGCCACTCCCAAACCCACCTCCCACCCCACACCTCTCCTGGGCCACAAACCTTCACATTCAGCTCAGCTTGTATATCCTATAAGCACCACAAACTCCATTTCTCCATTTTTTTTTTTTTTTTTTTAACCAACCTTCTATTCCTCCTGTGTTCTCTATGGTGATAGTACATGGCATCAACATCCACCCAGGATCAAAGCCCAGAAACCAAAGAATCATTCTAAATTCTTCCCTTCCCTCAACCCCATGTCCAAGTCCACTGACCAAGAGGGTCTTAATGCTCCCCTCAGCTTGACTGAACTTCAGGCAGGCTTCTTCCTGACTCTGGGCCCCTAAACTACCTTTTCTTAGAGAATTGCTTTTATAAAACTTATAATTTTAAATATTTGCTCTGCTACTTTGAGATGTACAAAAATCTTTTTTAAAACCTCTTGCCAGATTTACAACCCAAGACTGTCTTTCTCAAAGATTTGGGAAACATTTCTTCAAAATATAAATATCAAGGAAGATATGTTCCTAATCTCCCAGTCTCTGCAGCATGGTAGGAGCCTAACTTCAGCTAGCATTTTGCTCCAAGTTGTAAAACTACCTCCTGTTACAAAGACAAGAGAAAGTTTACTTTTCCTTTGAGTAATTCCAATTAGCAAACACAAATGATCTCTGATGACCTCCACCTTCCCTCTCACCCCAGCTGGTAAAAGTCCTTCCAACCTTTGGGCTGACCATTTAGCTCAGTTGATTAGAGCACAATCTTGTAACACCAGGGTCACAGGCTCAGATTCCTGTATCAGCCAGTGCCTAAAAAATAAAAATAAAAATAGAAAAATTCCTTCTAACCTTTGTTTCAGTGGCATTGAGTTCAGAGTTCTACTTTCTCTCTCCTATTACAATAGCTTTGAATAAAGTCTTCCTTGCCTGTTGCAGCCAAAATAGTTCAAAAGATGTGGTGTAGTCATACACTCCCCTTATTTAAAAACCTTCAGTGGTTCCCCACCGTTCATATAATGGTGTGGCTATATCCAAGTTTCCCCAAGACAGTCCTGGCTCGTGTCCATTTTCCCAGATTAATTATTATTAACAGCTTCCATTTACTCTAAAAATGTCCCAGTTTAGAAGATAATGACACCTTAGTGTGGTATCTAAGAACTGATTATTGCTCTCTACACGTACCATACTTTAGACAACACAAATGTCATATGACAGTGGACTCCACCTCAGGCTGCATATTAAAATCACCTGAAAGCTTTGTAAAAGCACTATGATCAGGCTTAATACCAGACTAATTAAAGCTGACTCTCTGGGGGTGGGCCTTAGGCACTACTAGATTTTTTAAAACTCCCCAGGTGACTGAGAACCACAGGCAGGTGGTTCCCAGATCAACTGTATCATGTTATTCTGTTTCTTCTGCTCATAAGGCCTTGATGGCTGGTGAACCTCCACCCTTCTTGAATATCCCCTCATCTGTGAAGCTTTCTCTGATCTCTCATAGCACCCTGTACTTGCCTTTATTATAGAACTAACATGGAATTACAATTATTTACTTACATATTCATCAATAGCTAAGTCCTATTGATTCTCTCTTCAATCTGTCTCTTTCCCCATTTCCCCACACTAGTTCCTCATCATCTCTCACCTAGGTGACCACATAAGCTCCTTATTAGTTTATCTGTTTCCAATCCCAACCCCCTCAAATTGCTCCCAGTTTTCTTTTAAAAACCAATTGATTGGTATCATCCACTATTCAAGTTTCTGATGGCTCATCACCTTCTATAGAATAATGTCCAAAATCTCCAAGGAATTCAAAGACCTTCCCAAGTGATCCCAACATACCCTAGATTCCTCTTCCCCTCACTTCTAACTTCACCCACCTCCAGCCCCACGGGGTGACTCATACATCTCTGATCAAGCCACCATGCTTCTGCCTGAAGTGACATAATCTCATTTTCCATCAGGCAAACTCCTTATTTTTAAGAGTTCCACTAAAATATTACTCCTATAAAAATGTCCCCCACTCAAGGGCTTTTGCACACCCCTCTGACATCTTCACCCAGCCCAGCATGACCAAGCCACTGCTGGAAACCCCCCTGGTCGCCCCTGTGGGAATGAGAGGGATGCCACAGGCCTCAATCCCACCCCTCCTCCTTCCTCCTTCTTCCATTCCATTTCTTTCCCCTTTCCCCTTTCCCCCTCCCATGCAACTGCTCTGCAACATCCTAGAATATAATAACATAATACTAATAACATTACATTTTCTAAAAAAATAAAGGTCCATCTCCCACCAAGAATTAATCATTTCCTCCCCTTTGCCACATTTTCCACTTTAAACAGCTATAGATCCCTTGTCACAATTTGGCTTGCATTATGTATACACCTGTCTCCTTCACTGGACAGTGAACATCTCTAGGGTAAAGGCCAAGTGATCCTAGTATCACCCCCCCTCCCAGTAAGTGATTGCTGTTTTTATTTGAGAAAGCATTTTAAAATCCCTAACAAGTAAATTAAAGAAAAGCATCTTTAATCACTTCTGTCTCCTCATCTATTGGGGGAAGTGGCAATAGAAATAGTTTAGATCTCTGAGCCCTAACACTATAAGAATTGTAGAGCTTTGGAGACTGGGGCCAATATACATGTTCTTGTTAAAAAGAGAGAGAGGAGACTCCTTTCAGACTAAAATCCTTCTAAACATGGAATCTATTAAGCCAACGCCTCCTCACTTTTAGATTTTGATTCTGTGTTTAAATCACATTCACTGGAAAGTCATTTACTGATAGAAATGACAAAGCCAAGTGATTTCTTACAATGTCTTAAGAGAGTTCAAAGGGAGTTTCTCATTTTTAACCTTTACAGTAGAGTTTCGATACCTCTGCTTTTATACTAAGAACAAAATGAGCTGAAAATGGAGAGTTTTGAGGTCTTTCTGTGCCCTCAAAGGGCTGATATTGTGCTAGGAAATCTGCTACCACAGAGCCCTAATTCTGGGCTAGTAATGGTTTATTTGCATAAGAAGTAATATCCAATGATGGGGTCTTTCAGACACTTCCACTGTTCTATTAAACATGAATGTGGTATCTGCCTCTGCATTTAAGAAGAATGCAGTATAGAAGAAATGCATTAGGGGTGGGGTCCAGAATTTTATTTTTCTGAAATATCCTAAAACACATAATGTTCTCCAATATCTCTTAAACACAAAAATGCACATAAATACTTTGTGATGCAGGTGTTTTTTAGTAGTTTCTTAAATCAGCCCTTTTCTACAACAGATTGCTACCTATACCAAATGTACATGATCCTCTTACCTCACAGGCAATAAGAGATGGACATCCACTGAGTTATGAGTTATATACCAGCAAACATTTTTCAATAACGGTGTATTTATTTTACCATAACTTAGAAAAAATACATAACTAGTATAACACACTCAAGGACAGTGTGTCTTAGAGTTGAGACAGCAGTTGTTATGACTGCAATAAACCATCTTATTCAGACTGAATGAGGCATCGTGCCCCGGCACAGGCATAAATGTTTCTGATCTTCAGTAAATGAACTTAACTGTTTGGAAGCACTAATAATGATGGCCTAGATTTCTCACATGGGTCTTCATACACCATATTCCACTCATGTCACTGAGCACTTCATAAGTATGTATAAGCACACACAATTTTATCAGAGAAGGCAACTAATTGTCTTCAGCCCTTTCTGACCATATACACATGTGAGTGAGACTTTTGAGTCTAAGTAACACCAAAATCAAAAAATGATACTATTGAAGTAGAACTTCTTTGTCCTAAACTAGATGATATTAAATCTACTATCACCTTTTTATTGACTGCTCAAAAAATCTCTTTCTTCTTAAGGAATTTATATTTTGGTATGCATTTTGTAAATCAATAACACTTATAATCTGACATTATTGTTTTTCTTTATACTTTATTTAATATGTTATTAAGTGGGATTTTTTTCCATTTTATTTATTATGACAGTTACCCTCTATTTGTGGTAAGAAACTGACTTTTACTTGTAGTAATAATATAATATTTTCTTTTTAAATGAATTTAAAGTTTAAAAGGGAAGGTGTATTTAAAGAAAAATAGTAAGTAAATAATAGTACGGGTGACAGGAAAACAATGAAGAGGGCATGAAAGACATGTTTTAGAAACATTGTCCTAAGAAAAGGCCCTTTGTAGAGGCGATCACGTCCACAGAAGGTAAATAACTCATGCTTTGCCACTGCCAATTGCAAAAGCTGAGATCCACAAACAATATCACTAGGGGAAACATAGATGAAAATAATTTTTTTTTTAATTTTGGTTTTTGGTAGTACAGAAAAACTCTAACAGAGATGAGTAATTTTTGAATTAACATCAAGATGTCAGAAGACTAATTTAGGCCCTTTTAAAATCCTTAGCTCATTCCTCCTTTATGTAATGTAGAATCTCAAGCTTCCCAGTGAGAATTACTAATAGGAAAAAAAAATACTATTTCCCATCTGTCATCATCAACCAAAGAAATATTTTGTTGTGTTTTATCTTTCATTGTTTGTATTTTTAAGATAGGGTTCCCTACACACTTATTTGAAGCTAAATTCTGGTGACCATGCTTTTCTAAACTCCATTCTCCATTTCAGAGATTCCCTAAGACATACCCCTCAGGGAGGCATGTACCATGAGGTGGGAATTACTGTCTACTCTATATTACCGTTATGAAAAATAAAACTGCTCTCAGTAACCAAGTAACTCCCTAAACAGGCATGCTATCGTTACTTTAGACTGCTTAAATTTTCTCAACGATAGTGAAATGCAGTTACAAACCATAGTTAACTTGCTACAATAAAGACAAGTTGTAGAGAAATACAATTAAACTGCATTATTTTCATTCTTATTTTAATAACATGAGAAGAGTAAGTTTGAGGTAACATAGCAACTCTAGTTTATAATAGGAAGTGAAATAGTAACATGATTTTTATAATAAAAAAAATTGGTAAGGAAGCAATGCAAGCCTATCCTGATTAGCATTCCTAACTTTGCAAATATGCAGGAAAAAAATCCTTCATACAATGTTAAATTCCAAGACTAAATATGATTCAACTCTACTTTGACAGATATTACATCTACAGTGTGTATTGTCAAACGAAAGGTAAAATAGGCTATAATATAAAATTACAAACCAAGAAATGTAGGAAAGCAACACGACAAGGTACACATGGATATTTTAGTTTATTTTTTTAGTTTGCTTTTTAAGTAGCAGAGTAGTCGTAAAGGATTTCCAACATACCCAAAACTGTTTGCATAAAAAATAAAGGAGACTGCTAATAAGATGACTGTGGACATGCAGTGTGGCACATACCACTATCTGTCCTTCAATAACCATTCTCCACTCCTTTTATAGTAATAGAACTCCCTATTTTTAATTGGGTACATGGTAGCTCAGGATAAAGAGTAAGTTTCCTGGACACCATTGAAGAGAGGTATACCAATATGACTTAAGTTCTGAACGATAAGATTTAAGGGAAAATATTAGATGAAACTTCCAGGGCGTGTGCTTAAAGGAAGGAGGCACAAACTTTCACTTTCCTTTCCTCCTTCCTGCTGCTGGAGGACAGACGTGATGGCTGGAACAGGGGCGCTCTTAGACATGAGATGGCCTTAAGAAGGGAAGCCAAACATATACCAGAGAAACAAGATATAAGAAGACTGGATGTCTGGAACCACAGAGCACAAGCCCCAAACCACCAACCTTTAGACTTTATCATGAAATGAAATAACTTTCTGTCTTGTTTAAGCCATCGCTCTTTGAGGCTTACTGTTACTGTCAGCCAAACCTAATCTTAATGCTTTCATGTATGTTTTCAACCACGTGTGAAGTTTGTTCTTATAACAACTCTTTAAATTGCTTGAGTTTCACTGTTTCGAATCTACTTCTTTTTTAGAATACATTCATTGTGGACTGTTTAAAGCATTAACTGTTATGAATGAGCTGTATCAAATACATACACAAGTAATGCAAAACGTGTTCCACATTTAATCATTTCATGCAAACATTCCCATGCCTTTAAAATCCTTGTATTTCATTGATGAATAAAAGAAGGCAAAAAAAAAAATAAGTAATTTGCTCAAGTTTACATTCAACAAACATTTATTAAGTAAATAAACTCTGAGTGAAGCTTAGATTCCATTGGAGGAGGTGGACAAAAAATATGTGAATAGACAAACATGAATGGAGACACAACAAAGAAACTAAGAGCTTGAGATGGAAACCAGCAGGCAGAGGGAAGGGAACCAATTTTAAAAGAGTGGTGTCCGAAAGGATGGAGACCGAAAGGGTGAGATGGAGCTAGCCCAGCAAAGGCTGCAGGAAAAGGCATCCCTGGTGAAGGGTTGAAATGCCCTTATGTGGACAATGTTTTACCTTTGAGTAACTGAGGGTGCCTCTTCCACATGCCTGCCACTATCCTGTGCTGTGGCACTTCCACACTTCCCTAGATGCTTCCACACTTCCCTGGGCACCGTAAAAGAATGTGTGGATACGTGATTGTTTGTCCTTCCATCAGAGCAAATCAGTGGAGGCACCTAAACTGAGACTCGAATCTGCCAACACCCACGCTACTGTGTGAGGAATGGATTGGGCAGGAAGCGCCAGAAGACACCATTGATCCTAGCTGCTACTACGGGACATTGGAAGAGTTGTCCATCTGGAATACAGGGTCAAGGCCAATAACTCCAGCATGAGCACCAGAGAAGCCCGCCAGGCTTCTGACCTGGTACACTCTTCCAAACTATCTCATCTCCTGCTGCTCTCTCCCTCAGTCCCTGTTACGCATTCCTCTTACTCGATGTCTGCAGTAAAGAGAAAAGGAAAAAAACTGGAAAAGCACAGAAAGTTTCTAAATGAAAAGTAGCAGTTCCTGGCCCTTTTCTGACCTACCAATCTATCTTCTCAGATAAATTCACATTATCGATTTCTGCTTTTAGATCCTTTGGTGGTCAACACCATATAGCTAAATGGTAAATTATCCCTATTTCCTCATTTATCAGTTTTAAAGTTTCTATTTACTCCTTGTTTTTTTTTTAACTTAACAAAGTATCTTGCAGATCATTCCAGTAACAATATAAAGAGTCTCTTCACTCCTTTTTTACAGCTACAGTGACTTTCTCCTAGACATCCACACAGCTTACTCCATCACTTTCTTCAAGTCTCTCTTCAACTTACCATAAGGTCCAGTGGGCCCCACAACAATTCATAATAAAAGGAAGGGACACTCTTAAAATAAGGCTCCAGCTGAACCACAGGTCACAAGTCAGCTGCAATAACAGGTGTCCCAGATCCCCATGTCACCCACCACTGTTGTCCTCCTGCCTTCTCCACACTTCACAGGGGGACCCTATGACCAGCTGATGGAGGATGGAAATGCCCAAGCTTGAGTTGCAGGTGGGTCAGCTGAGGGTGTGGGAACAGCAGACATGAACAGCTGCCGACTGCAGTCTCCCCAGGTGGGCCTGAGAGAGAGCAGGAAGGGGAAATTCTCTCAATGGATGGAACACCCAGTCACCTACTTTGTGTGGAGAGAGAAGGAGGCTGAGGTAAGGATATGCACAAACTTGAAGGTGGCTGGTCAGGGGCCTGGAACAAGCAAGAGCGGAAGATCACAGACAAGGAGGTCTGGGGAAGACATAGGTCAATGAACCTACGGTAGTGGACACAAAGTGTTAGGATCTTAGAATCACACATTAATGTCCACCAGCTGGGACCCACTTCAGAAAAGGCACCAAACAGCCAAATAGAGAGGATGACTCAGCCAATGGTTGTCAACCAGCCTCTGTCTTCAGCCACCCCAGTGTGTACACAGGTTCTCATGAACAGAGGAGTCCCCTTGCCAGGACTGGAGGCTATTCTTGGGCCCACGGGATGAGCTCCCTCTCACCAAGGCTGATGTAGCTACTGCCGCTGCAAAATATCTGACCTACCAGCCGGAGAAACCAATGCTGAGCCCTTAAGAGAGTACCACCCCCTTCACCAACCTGCTGCTTGGCAGCAAATTAACTAAATCAGACTCCTTCCATCCTGGGAAGGGCAATATTTCCTGCTGACTGGAAATTATACTAGAGAAAAAATAAACTGTTTTTTCTCTACTCTCTTACACAGTTTCTCAACACAACATTTGGGGAATGGGAGGTTTTCAGCAGACACCAGCAGACACCAACTGGTTGTTCTATAATTTAAATCAATTCTGAACTATCAACTGGAGATAGTGTCAGATCCCACAGGTTGAGGGCTTAGTACCATAGGACTGTCCCACAGGTCAGATCCCAATTGCAAATAGTAGGTTGTTGCCTATACTTCTGACCTTCTGGCTATAAATCAGGGCTTCCTACAACC
Source organism: Galeopterus variegatus (assembly GCF_000696425.1). Lineage (NCBI taxonomy): Eukaryota > Metazoa > Chordata > Mammalia > Dermoptera > Cynocephalidae > Galeopterus > Galeopterus variegatus. Next base: position 340,543 of record NW_007727404.1, read on the forward strand.
CCCTCCTTAGGTTGTAGGAATGGCTCACAGAATTCAGGGAAACCCTTTTCTTACGTTTACCCATTTATTATAAAGAATATTACATAGACACACATGAACAGCCAGATGGAAGAGATGCAGAGGGTGAGATATTGGGGGGGGGGGGGTCTTCCATGCCCTCT